>NC_056733.1:912524304-912559304 GCF_019279795.1 Protopterus annectens
AAAGTATTTGCAGAGAACCAAGCTGCAGCTTTTAAAATACTTAGAGAATCCAACCCTTTCCAAAAAGCCACAGATGAAACCAAGACCCTGGGTAGAGTGGGCAGTGACCCAGTTGAGAATAGTTTTGGTATGGTGAGTATAGCAAAAGGGAAGACTTGCACAACCATTTAGAAATGGTCACAGAAATAAAGGACAACCTTTGTCCATTTACTTTCACAAGAAATTAACTGATCCGAAGATCTGAAAAAAATTTGTTGCGTCGAGAGCACCAAAGTTGAGACATCGAAGGTATAGGACATCATTACTCTCACTTTTAGCTTCAGGAAAGAAACTTGAAAGATGGATAGCTTAAACTCTGATACCGCATTGAGAACTAGTCCTTTTACACCTAAAGAAACGATGCCCCTATGTAAAATGAGATGGGGTTGACTCACCATAAGAGCTTGCAACTCAGCCTTCTTTCAGAGGTAAGCGATAAGTACAACCTCAAATCAGCCATGTTAGCTGGCTCAAATGGAGCAACTGTTAGCTTCTCTAACAAAATTAAGATCTCAGAAACAGAGCACCAGTTTTCTTGGAGACCTTTTATGCAAAACCCCTTTCAAAAACATTTTGACATATGACTGCACCAAAAGAGGTTCTATGGGCAGACATACTGAAATGGCAAATTAACTTTGATAAAAGAATAATTAAGGGCATAGAACATTAACTCTCATACTGTGAAACCAGAAAACTAGCCCTGAACTGCTGCTGGTTATATTGTACCACTTGCTAATGTATGATTTTCTAGCAGCAGGCCTTCTTGCCTCAGTATCTGTTGTATGTACTCAGTAAACTGGCGCCTAAACAGAATTAAGACCCTATCATCCAGGCAGTCAACTGAAGTTGACTGATGTCAGGGTGTATCAAACACCTGTTCATGTGCGAGTAGTCTGAGGAAGCTTGTGGTAATTGCCTCTGGTCATTTCCTAAAGAGGGGAAAGTAGAGTTGTGCCCACTTACAATTGTAGATGGGAGATGTTCCAGTGCTGTCCTTGGGTCTTCCTGTCATGAAGGAGCCTGCAACCAGCCTGAATTTCAGAGTCTTAGCATTACTCCAAGCAGACAGATGCTCAACAGCCAACATCCAGATATAAGGGTATAAGGGCGGCCATCGGCAGCATCTTTACTTCTTTAAGCCAAAAAAAGCAGTTTGATGCCAGAGAACAGCACATCCCCAGCTATCTGGTTTTGGTTTAGAATGCAATGGAGTAAGAAATGCAAATACACCTGGGATGAGCCAGAGGGATTATATGTAGAAACAGTTCCACAGATGCCCCCCTACAGGGGTAATAAGGTGGGAATATGCACAAAGTACAGTTGTGTACCCTTACCATAAATGTAGATGTTAGAGTGTCTTCACTGTTGCAGTCATGACTGTAGGGTTCTCCCCTACTGGCAGGCAGTCCTCGGTCGGCCAGAATCCCAAAGTCTGGGTCCGGAGTCGGCTGCTCAGCCATGCTCCCTGACGTCAGAGCGCCAGGAGTACAAAGCTGACAGCCGACGCCATGTTCTCCAGTTTTTCTTGCCCCAGATGTCAGGTGTTCCAAAATGAGTAAGATCCCATACCCTTTGCAAATACACCTCAGAAGAAGGGTGAAGGGATCCACACAAAAGGAAAACTAAGAGGGGACAGGAGGGAGGGTAACCCAGACTGCAACAGTGAAGACACTCGAACATCTACATTTATGGTAAGTGTACACAACTGTACTATGTTCATCGTGTTTCACTGTTGCAGTCATGACTGTAGGGTTGAATCCCAAAGCAGAATAAAAAGGGAGGTGGTCAAAGTAGAGGGGGTGGCTAAAAGGCCCTGCAAGACTGCAGAAGCAAAGCCTGCCCTAGTCTTAGAGTAGAGAGGTAGATTGTAGTGCTTAGAAAAAGTATGCACTGAACTCCAAGTTGCAGCTTCCAAAATGTCTTTGGTAGGAACTCCCCTGAGGAAGGCAGCTGAAGTGGCAGCAGCTCTGGTAGAGTGAGCCCTTATACTCCCTGGGATTTGCTTTCCATGGTGTGAATAACAAAATCTGATTCCATGAGCAATCCATTTTGAAATGGTCCGTTTTGAAATGGCTTTACCTTGGGAACTTGAAGCATAAGAAACAATTGTTCTGATTTCCTGATGTCCTTGGTTCTGTCCAGGTAAAAAACGTAGTTGTGTGTGTACATCCAAGGAATGCAAGATCCTTTCCCCCTTATTTTGAGGACTGGGGAAAAAGTTGGCAAGTGAATAGTTTTGATTTAAAGCCACTTTGGAAACCACCTTAGGCATGAAAGTAGGATTAGTCCTTAAAGACACCCTCTCTTGATGGAAAATAATATAAGGTTAGACAGCCATGAGAGCTTGTAACTCTCAAACTCTCCTGGCAGAGGTCAGAGCCAACAGGATGGCTGTCTTCCAAGATAAAAACTTGATGTCAGATGTGGCAGCAGGCTCAAAAGGAGGTAAGGTGAGTTTTTCCAGAACATAGTTTCATAGTATAGTACTAGGCTATCTGCCCTGGGGCATTTGTAAGCCTAGCCATAGTGATGTGGCTTTTGCCACCCCATGAAATGGTACAAAAATTAACAGAAGAAATCTATAATACTGTGCCTCTGTCTAGTAGTGACACAATGAAGGTCCCCTTATAGAATAGAATTAGTTTACTGTGCCCCTGTACAGCAGTGACACAGATGTGACCCCTGGGGTAAACTTACGATCTCCCATCCACTCATCAAGATTTCTCTTGAAGAGAGTCAGTGAGGGCCTCTGCCCAATACGAACTGGGATCCTGTTCCAAAGCATGGGAAGCCTCTGGGTTCTGAATCTATCCCTCTTGCATGTCCTATTCATACTTGTGCCGAGGTTTAAGTCTTTAGCTCTCATGGTCCTGATGGATTTGGATTTTTTGAGGTGGAGCATGTCCATCAGATCCTGATTGGACATGGCCTTGTACGTCAGGCAGAGATCACCTCTGAGCAGGCGGTATGCTACTGAATAGAGCTGAAGTTTCTTTAGTCTGGCAGAATAAGACATATGTTGGAGACCCTTGATCCTTTTGGTGAGGTACTTTTGTGGTATCTCCAGCTGTTGCAAATGCCGGGTGAGGTACATACCAAATGGGGCATTGTACTCAATCATGGGTCTGATGGAGGAATATAGGGGTACAATGACATCCTTGGATCTGGATGTGAATCCCTTCATGATGAGGTGTGCAAGGTAGAATGTTTTTCTAACCACTTTGGCAACGTGGGTGTCAAATGAGAGGTCGCTGTCGACTTGGGTCCCTAGGTCTCCGATTACTTTTTCCGTATTCAGTGGGTTGCTGTCTGATAATTTGTGGGTACTTTGTTTTTTCCCCAAAGGGGATGACTATACATTTTTTGGCATTTAGTTTAAGGCCGTGACTACGGCACCAGTTGTCCGTTTCAGTGAGGCCTTTTTGTGTGTGTCTGCTGGTGTATCAACTATGGTGCCTAGTTTGCAGTCATCTGCGAACTTTGTCAGCCACAGCCCTCCCATGTTTGCTTTAACATCTGAGAAATAAATGCCGAACAAGAGGGGTCCCAGGACAGATCCCTGTGGGACACCACTTGTGATTGGCTTTGAGTCTGACACTGCTCCAGCGATTTTAACTTTATGGGTTCTGTCCTTTAGCCAGTTTGCAACCCATCTAGTGACATAAGGGTTTACTTTAAAGCTGTTTAGCTTATTTATGATGCCTGAGTGAGGTATTGTGTCGAAGGCCTTAGCCAAGTCCAGGTATGCTGTATGGACTGCTTTGCCCTCATCAATGGCTCTAGTGACTGTTTCGAAAAAGTCAACCAGGTTTAAAAGGCAGGATCTGCCCTTTACAAAGCCGAACAGGGTGGGGTCAAGTGTCTGTAGGTCCCCTATGTCTCTGTTTATGAGTTCCATAATGATTCTTTCCATAGCTTTGCAGACCAGGCTAGTTAAGCTTATGGGGCGGTAGTTTCCAGGGTCTGTAGAGGCACCCCCCTTGTGGAGTGGGACCACTGTTGCTGTACGCCAGTGTTTAGGTACATATCCTGAAGTAAGGCTAAGGTTAAATAGCATTATGTGTGGGTTTAGCTCCTCTTGGAGTTCACGTAACACACACCCCGGGATACCGTCAGGTCCCATTGATGCTGTGTTTTTTGCTTTGTTTAGGGCGGTTCTCACTTGGACATCTGAGATGACAGGGAGGTTACATTCAGCTGGGATAAGTATTTCTTCTTTTGGGGGTGAAGGAGGGGAGAAATTTGCACTGAACCTGTCAGCCAGAATGTTAGCAATATCTGTGGGTTCAGTGTATTTTTTGTTGTTGTGAACCAACTCTGAGCATATCGGAGGGTTTCCGCCCAGGTTTCTAACATAGCTGAAGAAGGCTTTGTGGTTATCTATAGTGTCCTTAGCGATTTTTCTCTCAAAGTTTGCCATGGATGTTTTTATGAGAACGTAGTTTTCTGCTAATGTTGATCAGAGATGTCTTCCCTTCATGGGATTTCGCTCTGATGTGCAGTAGCTTCCTTCTTTTGTTATACAATTTGTTTATGGCTGAGGTCCACCAGACAGGACACTTACATTTGTTAGAGAGGGACTTGGATTTGTTTGGGATTGCATGATCCATGCATTCTTGGAGATGTCCATAGAAAGCATTTGTGAAGGATTCGGCATTGTGGGATGTGGTATCCACTGGCACAGTGGGCTTAAAGGATACCATCTCAGTCTTAAGAAGAGTGAAGTCTGCTTTTGAGAAGTTTTTCACTGTGGTCGTTTGTGCTGGGGTGGAGGTGGGATATGTATATCCAGGGTGATTAGTTTGTGGTCAGATCTCACTAGTGAGGGGTATACTTCCAGTGTGGAGCATTTTGTCCCCATGTTTGTGATGATCAGGTCTAGTATATTATCTCCCCTAGTGGGAGAGGTGACTAGTTGTTCCAGTGCATTTGAATTTATGAATTCCAGGAACCTTTGGGCTAGGGTATTAGGGCTAGAATAATGTACCCAATCTATGTTTGGGTAGTTGAAGTCTCCCAGTATGATGGTATTTTGATACATTCATATCCTCCAATGTCTTCAGGAAGGCTGAGTAGGGTTCTTGAGATTTGGAGGGTGGTCTGTAACATGCTACCAGTTGTATAGCAGTTTTGCCTATGGTTAGTTGCACCTGTATGGTCTCTGATGCTTCATGTGTTGCTACTAACCTGGAGGTGTGGGTGTCCTTTATGAATATGGACACTCCCCCCTCCCTTTGTGGTTTGGCCCGGGTTTTGGGGCTGAAAAGCATGATACGAGGTATAGCCTGGTAGCGCTGGGGTGCTCTCAGGAGCCTTGAACCAGGTTTCAGTTACTGCACAGACGTCGATGTTCTCCATGCTGAGGAGTGCATCAAGTGCCTGCATCTTGAGATTTAGACTTCTGGCGTTGAGCAGCATTACCCTTAGTTTTTTTCCATTTTTGTTTTCTAAGGAGGTGGGTTTGTCTTTTGAGCCTTGCCTAAAAAGGCACTATGGGGGTGGCAAGAGCCTTAGCCAATATCCAGAAGCCCAGTGGTGACAGGTGTAAGGCATCGCTTAAGCAGCGTGGCTTGTCCAACATATCATCCCAGGCAGACAGACATTGGATCCTTAGAATGACACCAGTACTTGAGCCAATTGTTAAAGCTGATCATCTTGTCTTTGTATTGTGGTATCATTCTTGGTGAGGGCAAGATGCTGCTCAGGGTCAGGGTCAGGGTCATACCAGCCTGGGCTACATAATCGGAGAGCACCTCTATGTCTCTTTTCATGTAGTCCAGGGAGGTACGTCTCAGGTCATTCACACCAGCATGGACAATGACAGAGTCATATTTGTACTTGCTTTGGAGTGACCTGAGTGCGTGTGTTATGTGGCGGATCCTAGCTCCCGATAGCTCACAGTCACCTTCTCCTTGTTCAGCCTGGTCAGTGGGACATCAGTGTGTCTTACTATGGAGTCACCTATTACTAGTGTATCAGGCAAGGTGTTTCGCCTTAAGGGCTGCGATTGGTCGACCCACTGATTTATTGAAGTATGTGTTGCATGTGTTTTGTTTTGAGGTGGTGGATTTTTGGATGTCTGCTTTGGGAGCCTCTGCTGTTTTGGTAAGTTTTTTATTAGAGCCTCAGAGTATTGTCCTTGTGTTTTTATGTGTTTGGTTTGCAGTTGTGGTAGGTCTATGTGGGACTGGGATTGTTGTGTGTGTGGTTGCCATCTCCTCCTGTCTGGTCATGCCAGCCCTGAGTTGAGAGAGTTCAGCCTCCAGTTTGGCTATATAGTTGCATCTCTCATGTATTTGTGTTTGTTGGGAGGAGGAGAGGGTTGTCTGTGTACATGAGACAATTGTAGCATTGTCTCAAGATACCCAGATTGACTAGCTGAACTGGAGACGCCAGTAATCTACCACTCGACATGCTAGAACAGTATAAGGGAGTGGTATACCTTTAAGGGAAGTGGATATTCACAGGGGTGGTAAGTCGATGTAGTGCTTTACTTAGTACGAGAGTGCTTACTTAGTAGAGAATTATTGAGAACAAGTGCTAGGCTTATAATACAGTGAGTAGTCTGGTTATACTAAGAGTAGAGCTTCCTTGAGGGAAAATTTGAAGAGCAGACTTGGCGGAGCCAGAAAAAGTTTAACCGGCGCTATGCGCACGACCGCGCAAACGCGGATTTTAAATAGTGAACTACAAAAGAGCTAGAAATGGTCCAAAACAACCAATTACTACAGCTTCTTGTGCTGAGGTCACTTCCCCCAAGGACAGGTAGGCTGCTCAAGGCTCCCCACTCCCACTGGTGAGCAAAGAAACTTCCTTCTATCCAAGTAAGGTAATGGACAACACAGGAACTACACATAGTTGAGATCCCAGGCAGGAATGGGTGGAGATCTAGGGGGCCTTAAGTTCTTAGCTCCTCTGAGAAACTGTCTCATGAGCTGGTGGGAAAAAATAGGAGGGTCTGTATTATAATGAGCAGAAATAACAGAGGCATGCATCTTTATGGAAGAAAGAGAGACCCTTATGTAAGAGGTCTGTCAGGTAAAGTAAAATCAGAGGAATGTCAGGAATAAGAGGGTCCGAATCCTGAGCCTGCATCCAGGTGCAAAATCTTTTCCATTTTCCTGCATAAGATTTTCTAGTGCTAGGCAGTCTGGCTTCTAAAATGACATCCATAACCTGCTTGGGAAGGAGAGAATGAATTATAGACCCTGGATTAACCAGGCCGCCAGGTTGAGAGTTTTGACATGGGAGTGCAGAACCTGACCCTGGTGTTGGGACAGAAGGTTCGGAGTCTGTGGTAAAACCCAAGGGGGCTCCAGAGAAAGGTTTTTCATTGTTTGGTACCAAAACTGTCGAGGCCAATTTGGGGCCAGCAAAATTATCTTGGGCTTGTCCTGTTTGATCTTTAAGAACACCCGTGGAAGAAGAGGTAGAAGCGGGAAGGCATACCCAGAGAGGTTTCTCCAACTGAATGACAGTGCATCCACTTTCCAAGCTAGTTCGTGGAATGTCCTGGTGCAAAAAATCTGTAGATGATGATTGAGGTGGGATGCAAAGAGGTCTATGTGAGGACATCCCCAGACTGCTGTAATCTTGAATATTTCGGTGTCCAGCATCCATTCATGTGGGTCCGACAGGTTTCTGCTCAGACTGCCAGGAAGTTTTGCTTCCCTGGTAGAAACTGAGCTTGAAGTTCCAATTTGCAAGCTAGAGCTGTGTTCCATAGATTCATGGCTAGTCTGCAAAGGGGATAGGAATGTGATCCCCCTTGCTTATGTACCACATAACTGTGGTGTCTGTCTATCAGTAGTTGCCCTGGTTGTAGAATATTCCTGAAGGCCAATAGAGCGTTCTGAACGGCTAGCATTTCCTTTAATTGATATGCAGGTGCTTCTGATCCTTTGTCCAAAGGCCCTGCAGACAGTTGCCCTGCAAATGGGCTCCCCATGCATAATCTGAGGTGTCCGTGGTTAGTATCCGACTGGCTGGAGGCAGACTGAAGGGTTTCCCTTTGTTTAGAGTACATGCCTTGGACCACCAAAGGAATTCCTTTTGAAGACAAGGAATGACGGTGATCTGTATGTCTAAACTGTGGCAATGCTGAGACCATACACTTTTTAGGTACCACTATTTTCCTCATATGTAGTCTTGCATATGGTACGAGAAGGATGCAGGAGGCCATGTAACCCAAAGCCTGCAGGAATTTCCTTGCAGATAGCGGAGTTAATGTTGCCAAGGTTTTGAAAGTTGAAGCCAGCTGTAATTGTTTTTCTTATGTCAGAAATGCCATCTGGGTTGCTGTGTTTAGAAGAGCACCCAGAAAAGTTATCTGTTGCGAGGGTGTCAAATTTGACTGTTTACAGTGAATCCCAGGAACTTGAGAAGTTTCTGAACAAATTCTAGATGCTGGAGTAAGACATCCTTGCTGTCTGCCTGAATAAGACAATCGTCCAGATAAGGGTAAATTTGAATTCCCTTGAGTCTGCAATAAGCTACTACTGGAGCCAGGCACTTTAAGACCCTGGGCACAGTAAACAATCCAAAGGGCAGCGTAGAGAATCGACAATGCCTCGATCCGGCCTTGAACCGGAGGTATTTTCTGCACTTCTGCCTGATGGGAATGTCTAAATAAGCCTCCTTTAAATCCAAAGTTACTATCCATGCATTTTTGGTCAGCATTGGGAGTAGCTGCTGTAGAGTAAGCATCTTGAATTTTGGTATTTCGAGAAAAGTGTTTAAGACTGACAGATCCAGAATGGGTCTCCATGAATTTTGCTTTCTGGGGACTAGAAAGAGCATAGAGTAAACACCTTGTCCCATTTCTGAAAGTGGAACCAGTTCTATGGCTTTCATAGCCAAGAGGGCTTCCACCTGGTTTAAGGCCTCTAACCATTGATGTTTTGGTAGATCTGGCCATCCGCTTGGTCTTGGTAGGGTATGAAAATGGAATTTGTAACCTCTGGAAACCACATCCAGAACCCACTTGTCTTGGGTTATACGAGTCCAATTTAGGTGAAAAATTGAAAGTTTTCCTCCGAGGGGGGCTTCCAGGCAAGAAGTTCCTGCAGCCCAACAGAGGGAGTCATTGAGCCTGTTTTCTATGAGCTTGCGGCCTGTCCTCTCCTCCCCTAGGGGTGGAAGCAGTCCACTGTCTTGGTCTATAAGAGGCTTGCGTTTGAGGCCTTCCTCTGGAGCGTCTGTATCGACACCTCTGAGGCCTGTCTGAATTGGGAAAGGACCAATTTTTTGTAGGCTAATTCCTACTAAATCTGGGTGGCTGTACTTGTAAAAAATCCTTAACCGTTTGCATGGATTTTGCCTTGTCCTCCATCTTTATCACCTCTTCAGCCTTAGATCCAAACAAGACATTATGCTGAACAGGAGCATCCAATAACTTGGCTTTTACTTGATCTGGCAAGTTTTGTTCATTTAACCAAGCATGCCTTCTAATGACTGTACCAGAGGCAGCAGCCCTACAAGAAGCCTCTAAGGCATAAAATCCACAGTGTAAACCATGCTTTCCAACTTGTTCAGTGGCATGCATTAAGTCATGTAATTCCTTATCTGCACGGGCGGAAATGGAAGTTAGCTTTTGTTTCAAAACAGACAGAAGAAATTGCTGGTATTTCAGCATATGAAATTGACAGTTTGAAGTCCTTATAGATAAAGTAGCTTAAGTCTACACTTTTTTGCCCCATCTTTCTAAAGATCTGGAATCCTTCTCAGTGGGAATGGGGTTTTTAGCAGAAGAGGCCTTAACCCCCTTAGGGCCCTGAGAAATGTTTTCAGGATCAGCAGTAGGGTTCTTGTATAAAAACTGGTGGGAATCAGGAACCCTATATCTGTCTGGCTTAACAGGAGCTGGAGGAAAAGAGTCAGGAGTTAAGTTAGCCTCCGAAAAAGCATCATCCACAATATCCAAAATAGGAGGAATAGCCAGGGGACTATGTTGGGGAAGAAGAAAATCCCTTAGTCTTTTCTTAGATTCAGAGTACTCCTGTCCTTCCCAGTGAAAATGTTCCCTCATTTCATGCAAAGTTTCCCCAAAAGAGAAATCCTCAGGGGGAGAAGCTGAAGGAATGGATTCCTCAGCATCAGAATCCTCATAAGGAGGGAAAGAATATTCCTGGTCAGAAGAAACTGAAGAAACAGAAGCCTGATCAGAGGAGTCATAATACACTTCCTGCCTTGGCCTTTTATCTGGAGGGGGATGTGAACCCCTAATCATAGTAAGTCCTCCGCCATCTTAAGTAACTGTTTGAGACTTGGGTGCTGGATCAGAAGAGGCCTGGACTGCAGTCTTTGATTTGGAAGGAGTCTTTGCCTTTGTCTTTGCCTTTATTAGAAGCTGAATAGGCCTGAAAACTCCTTCGGAAGCCGGTACCTGCACAGCGGCTCCAGACTCATCCGAAGGAGCATTGTCCGAAGGTCCTGCAACAGAAATATTCAAAGGCCTAGTTGGCTCCTCGTGAGAGTCCGTTTCAGCCATCGGTTCCGAAATGGCTGACGACAGGGGCTGCAAAAGCGCCTCACTGACGGCCGAACCTGAAGCTGGCTCTGCTTGTACAACATAGTCTGATTTGGACCTCGGAGGCCTGTCTTTATCCTTGCGTCGTTTGTGAACTCCGGTAGCTGAAACCGTATCCGACGACATATTGTAATTAAAACGCCTACCGGAGTAATGAAATGCAAAATCGTACCTTCGTTTAATCGTACGTTGATTGAATCTAGCACAACAGACAACTAGTTAAGTCGTGGTCAGGGCCTAAGCAAGGAATACAGTAAGAATGAAAATCCTTATGAGGTATTTGCTTCCCACATGAAATACAATTAACTTTTTCTGACATCGGACTGGAGCAAGAAAAAATTACTTGGCTTTGAGTAGGAGAAGAAACTCCTAAAGCTACTCAAAGGGGACAGGAGATTAGTGTAGATTTAAGGAATGTTTTGTAGGATGGCATATGCAAACCCTGCCCTGGAGACCTGTCCTAAGTTAGTATTTAGTAAAGGTGTGAAAAGAATTCCAAGTGGCTGCCTCTAGGATTTTTTTGAGTGGGAATCCCTTTAAGGAAAGCAACTGTTAGCTTTTTCTGACACCGGTTAGAGCAAGAAAAATGAATCCTCAACAGGGTACTTAGCTTTTGGAGACTTCAGGTTTGAAACTCGAAAAATGAAAATTTCAGGAAGCGGCTGACCACACTTGCGAAATGCTTCTGCTTCGGGCTCCCACGCGGCAAGAAAAGCTGATGTAATAGCGTCTGCTGCAGGTTTTATACCCATGATGACCTGATGCCATGGAAGAGGCAACAGCATCCGATGCAGAAATCTGAAGACTCTGGTACTCGGGCCAACTGAGGGCTACCTGCAGGCAGATAACCAAAGTGTGATGACTGCGACAGTGAAACACGAACATCTACACAAAATAGAACCAAAAAGGAAGAGCTGTATACTAGTACAAAACACTGCAGTATGAATGTGACCCCTACTGCAGGGTTCACGTCTCAATATAAATGTGAGCATACAAAGTACAAACAGTAATGCCGCGATAGTATCACACAGGGATCAACTGTAAACATTTTGCCAATTCTTCCATAACTGATTAAGCTCTCCCAATATAATACACAACTTAACTTTCTGTATCTACAGATGTTTCACCCACAATTCCCAACAGCTGGGCAACTATCCAAATCAGCAGCTGTTCCAATACTTGTGGAATCTAAGGAAAACTCAGACCACCAGGCTAAAAAAAGCAGCTTTTAATCGCCTGCTGAGTTTCTCTTTGATTTGCTTCGTTTACTACAATAGACCTTTGGTGCCTTAGTATCTGGAGTTTCTTCCTTTATACTTGTGGAATCCTACACTTCCCATAGCTAAATGACTACTCAGCAAATGACCAGTCATTCCACTAGTTGTGGATAACTGTGCCTACTAACGCAACTTGATTTGTTATAATCAAAGCAATGTGCTGCCCAATGTAATGAACCCATGGAGAATTAGATGCACAAGACAGCACCCCAAGTTTCTGGCCACACCAACACTGCACTGCATAACCAGACTTGGCTGCTTTGTGGACCTGCCCCCCAGGTGATCCTAACATTCTCAAGCCAGTGGGCCCATCCTAAAAAAGTACACAGTCTTGAAACACCATACTCACCACCTGCTGCACAAACTCCCAATTCACCAAGATATCTGGATCAGAAAAGTGCACACTGTAGTCCTGGTCTTCAGATACAACAAACTGACAGCTGCAAGGCAAGAAGCAGCATTTAGTGTGCAGAAAATCAACTGGAAGTACAAAAGTACAGCAAAATCAGACAAGGGCTGCAAGACTACCAACGCTCCTGATGTTCTTGTTAGAATACACTCCTGTACACAACTGCAAACTCTTCCACATACACTACTTTAAAATACACTAGCTTTTGAACCGCAGAAATGCGATACTGGCACGAAGTACCATCAAACCTTGAAAAACTCATTAAGGTGTACGGTGGTTTCACTTCTGCAGACTCAAAACAGTTTAAGGAACTCTGACACTGACTTGTAATGAATCACAATTCTTACTGCTAGGCAGACTATAGAATATATTTACCCTCCAGTGCAGTGCAATACCACAAAACAATTACAAAGCAGTAACAGTTTTAAGGCACTCCCAATACCAAATAGCACAGTAGCTTTAATCATCTCTATATGGATGGATAAGTCTTTGCACACCCAACCAAAAGATCAGAACAAATGGGAGAGGAGCTAAAACCAAATACTGCTTAGCAAGAAACTTGAAGGCTAATCCCCACACCCTCTCCAAAAATACATTCCCAAACTATGCCAACATGCTCAGAGCCTGCACTCAGTACCCCTATGCACTGCTCTCAGTGAATGTGATATCAACCATAGGTATCTTGTCACAAACATGATCTTTCCAGAGTGTCAAAAGGTCCTTTAGCTGAAAACGCTGATAAGGCTTGCTCTCTTGCTAACATTTAAACCACAGAGAAACACCCTTTAAGATGGCCTGCTGGTAAAACGGCAAGATGCCCAGGTGTATTAACTGGATGCTCAAGGCAACTAATGCTCCAGTTGCTTAAGGATCAGCTAAACATGTGGGCTCAAGAGCAGAGGCCTGCTCAATTCCCAGTGTGGGGTGCGACAACAGCAAGCTCATGCCCCAGGGTTATCCTCTTGCAAAGGATACCACAAAAAGAAAAAAAAAACAGGGATAGGGAGTGCAGACATATCAGCTTCCACCAATATGTGAAATCAAGGAAAATTAAAAATCCATCACAGTAGTAAAGGCTGTGAAAAGACCGATGGCACTTAAACAGCAGTGGCTCTCTCCCGTACCCTGGCCAAATTTCAGATTCCCTCCATCTAACAGTGATTAAGAGTCCAAAAAGGATATACATGGTTACCAAATGAAGTGCACCCCTTGGGTCTACTCCCACACCCTTAATCCCTCTCCTTCAATTCACTGGCACACGAAGTATGAGTCTACCCCCCCAACACACTTATTCAGTTCACAAGTACTACACATCTATACCCTGAACACGCCTAGATTCATGCTGCACAACATCAATCTTTCATTTAAATTCATACCTACAGAGTTTAATTTAGCAGATTAAAGTTGCATGTCTTTTTATAACCTGCAATCTTATTTCACTTTAACACTGTACTAACTCTGAGGCTCTACCCAAAAAATTAACGCTGCGTTACACAAGCCACCACCTATACTCTGACATACTGCATGTCTGGGCCACCCATAATGTCAAAACCCTGCTGTCCCTCTAATAGGTGGGTGGTAAAACCTAACTGATGACAGACCTCAAAGAAAGCAGTACATTACCAACCATAATACAATGATGTGCTTTCTGTCATGCAGTAGCTTTGAGGAAAATGGTACCCCCACTTGGTACAAGTTTTATCCTCTACTGTGGCAAACGGAAAATCCTTTTAGAAGACTGCTATTCCCACAGATGTTCTTGCCTCCATTACTACCTGTAGCACGTCCTCAGAGTAAAGGTGGATGAATGGAATTACAGGCCTATCATTCAGGCTGAGGCTCAGCACTTCTGATGAATGAGCGAACCTTTTGCTGTGCAAGTCCATCCTGTGGGTAACTTGTGGTCACTGCTCTTGGCTAGATGAAAGACAGAACCAATGCTATGTGGACCAAAAGATGGACACCAACATCTTTGGACCGTCTTCCTGGATATTCAGGAAAACAGTCAAGAAGAGTGGATGAGAGGAAAAGTATATGGGAACTTTCCTTTCCACTGAAAAGAAAAGTTCTGGTATAATAGTCTGAGCCGTTTGTTTAGAGTGGACGCTAAAAGATCTGGGGAGTTCTCCACTAAAACAGTCTGAAGACAGACCTCAGTTCAGTAACCAGTAACAGGGGTCTGCCTTGGATCGCTCAAGTAGTCTGCCATTAAATTGTGTACTGATAGAATGTATATAACCTAGAGAAAAAGACTGATGAATTGCAAGTTCTCAGGCTATCAAAGCAAGTCTGTACTGGAAGTAGAACTCTGCCCCCCACCCCACCCCCCACGTCTGATATGCCACATGAAAGTGGTACTGTGTTAGAATTTGAAATGGTCCTTGGTTCCATAAATGAAGAGCTTGAAGGGTGAAGATCAGAAATTCTCAGACCCACTCTTGTTTGGACTGCCTTACCTGTGAAGCCTTTTGAACAGTCATTCCTTTTGAGCAGTCATTCCAATGCAAAACATGACGCATCTGTTGGGGAGATGGGACAAGAAAAGGAACTTCGACTGTCACCTGATCAATCCATCAAAACAATTCTGTCATTACAAAATGCAACAGGGACTGGGAGAGAGGATGAAAGTGTTGAGCCAATACTGATGTGAGGTAACACTAATCTTCCCCATATGAAATCTGGTATACAGGATCACTTGAATTGTGGATGTCATGAACCACAGGGCTTTAAAAATCTCTTGCCAAGGTCACAAAACTGTTCTTGGGGATAGAGAGTAGACTGCCCAAAATGCAACTTTCTAGAGGGAGGAAATGTCACTGTACCGGAAATATCCAGCAGACATCTTGAAACAGGGACCAAGAGGGATCTAGGACAGATTAACTGGTGTTCAAAATAAAACCTAGTTAAGAGACTGGTAGTGAAGTGTACTCCCTGAAGATTTTTTGTTTGTACTGAAGTGGCCTGAAATTAAGCAGTCAGAGCCTGCAGAAAGCTATGACAGGGACACGCATTTTGTAAAACACCCTATGGACCACAGATTAATCAAAATAGATAACCCAATGCACAAAACCTTAAAAACTATCTACATCTGGAATGAGAAGTTATATGCAGGTAGACATCTTTCAGGTCCAAAGTAACCAAAAAAGGTGTGTGTGTGTGTGTGTGGGGGGGGGGGGGGTGACAGGAAATGTTTGACAGTTAATATCTTGAATTCTGGAACCTTTAGGAAAGTGTTTAGAAGGAATAAGTCCATAATTGGTCCCCCAGGTACCCTCCTTTCTTGAGACTAAAACAGTAAAATCCTTTTCCTGTATGAGAGGGAGGAACCAGTTAGCAACCCATGCCAAAACAGATTTAAAAGAATGGGAAGTCTGCGATTGGTTGGTGTGTACAAGTCTATCATATTTCCTTGGTATACTGACATTACCAATATTTTGGTAAAATTTGAAAAGCTTGGATTTGGCTTCAAATGTTGTTTCTTGGTTACAAGGCTATCTGGCCCACCTATGAAAAATGTTGAATTTGATGGAATCCCCCGAAGTAACTGGATAACTCCAGTGAAGTCTATATGCATCTATTACTCCCAAAACCCAAGCATCTGAAGTGGTTTTCCAAAGTGGGAGGGACATAAGCCTTTTCAGGTTGGGAAAGGGTTGGCAGAGGTGGATAAGGGAAGTCAAAAGTCAGTAATTTGTCAGTAAAGGATTCCCTGGATCCTTTGAATTCAGACTTTGGCTGTTTTTTTTTTGTGATGTGAAAAAATGTCACAGATTTTGAAGGGTAGCTCCTCTGAAACTTGGTGAAAGATCTTTTTCAAGCGTTACATTATCTACCCCTTTCCATCTAGTTTTTGGAAAACCTCAGAAGAGTTGCAAAACCGGTCACCCTTGCGGAAGCTGTAGCAAGTACTTCCTCGGACATAAAATCGGGAAGGGATTGCTGGCTAAGCTGGGCTTGCGTCTGGTGAAATGAGCCAGTAGCTACTACCCTGACGGAAGAATCAGCAGTGTCGTACCCACATTTAATTGAACACGTTCCTACTTGGGAAATAGTTAAGCATATCCTGTAAGGAGTCTGTCCCGAGCCAGGATGGTTAGAAATCAACTTTAGCCATGGTACAAAAATTAACTGTATATATCTGGTCATGGTGGTTAATGGCACAAAACAAGGTGACAGATGTGCAATTTTTTTTACACCACATCCATGTCTGGTTCTGCTATCTTTGTCAATAGGCAAGGCATTAGTGGGAGGAAGCATATGGAGATTGTATCCGATTATAATGAAATAAATGTTGGATCTGATGCATTTTTCAATACTTGTATCAGGTACCTTAAACCTCTCTGGCTTCTTGGCAGCAGGTGGCTGGGATCCAAGTGCCAAAGAAGCAGACAAAGGTATTCTCCAAAGCCTCTAGAACAGAGTTTTGGAATTTCTGTAAGCATAAGGTCATACCTTCCTTGTTAATCAGAAATTTGATTACCTTTCCAATTACTGTTCCATCATTTTGTAAATCATATTACCACATACACATTCCTCACTAGGAGAAACAGAAGACAGTGTCATCCCCCTCAGATTCGTTACTCAGCAGTGAATTTGAGATGAATAACCCAAACCCTCAAACTCTTGAAGGAAATCCTACTTCAGAGGACAACTCCTTATTCCTTTTATGAGACGTAGAAACAGAGGGGTAAGAAAATCCTTAGGGGCCGCAATGCCATGAGGGCTTTAAAAAGCCATTGATCGAAACTGAGCCACTCCTGCTGAGGGATCCTAGATGAAAGGAGCTGGAAGAGATGACAGTAAATCTGTCTTAAGAGTCTCCAAAGAAATTTTATGAGGAGCAAACTCCAGACATTTCTCCGGTGAGCCACCTGGGACATCCTTCCCAGACAAGAATCTAAGGGATTCTCCCCAGATCCCCCACCCCCAGACAATATCAGCCTTGACCCTACCTTTACAACAGAGCTGACTGTCCAGTCAATTTGGATATGCTGGAAACCTGTGCAATGGTGGCCACCTGAAGGGCCCTCGCAGCATAAACAAGTCAGATGGCCTGAGGGCTGTTCAAATGCCTCAAAGGAGATGTCAGACTGACTAAAAGCCACAGACTTCAGATAACTAAAGTTGAACGGAGAGGCCAAGTTTGATTTTTAAGGCTGATGGGGACATCTGATGCCACAGGCTCAGAAGCCATCCTAGCACAAGCCAATGCTTGAAGACCCTTGCCCAAGTTCTTTAAAACTTCACAGTGTAAACAACTATATTCTCAAGTAGAAAAGACTAGTGTATGATCACTACTAATGCTCTTGGCCAACATGAGTACTTTATTTATATATGTGTGTATATATATATATATATATATATATATATATATATATATATATATATATATATATATATACATATATATATATATATCTATATATATATGTGTGTGTATATATATACACATATATGTGTGTGTGTGTATCTATATATATACATACATATATATATATATATATATATATATATATATATGTGTGTGTGTATATATATATATATATATATATATATATATGTGTGTGTGTGTATATATATATATATATATATGTGTGTGTGTGTATCTATATATATATATATATATATATATATATATATGTGTGTGTGTGTTGTGTGTGTATATATATATATATATATATATATATATATATATATATATATATATATATATATATATATATATATATAAAGGAAATGAGAGGAAGAAGGGTCTTCAAAGGAGTATTTAATTCACAAAATGATTGTAGCTGGAAGAGACACCACAGCAGACAGATGCAGGAACATTTTTCATACAAGGATTAGTGTCAAAAAAGCAGAGTGATGTAGGACGCAGAAATCTTTATAAAGTACCAGCATACAATCTTGTGCATACGCCATATGTACAGCACACAAAGTTGCCCAAGCATTTGCAGGTTGGCCAGAAAAGATATCCTTGGAAAAATATGCCCAGTAACTTACAAATACTGCGACAGTGATACAAGAACATCTACCAGGCAAGACATGTGGGCAGGTGTTAACAGGGTATGCATCAGGAAGGAGACAAGGCATTACCCACTACTCCCCACTTTACTTCTACACACAGCTACATGTACATGCCAACACATGTAATGGGAAAGGGATATACACACACCAGCTCAGCAGCAACAGTATGACTACCCTCTATCCCCTGGCCACTTTACCCTCCCACCCAGCTCAAACCATCCACATCTTGGGTATAAGTTAAGTTGTTGTGCATGGAGAAACTGGACTTGTACAAAAGGACATGGGTATGACAAATATGCAGAGGCAATAAGGGATCAGACAGAGGTAGGGGGTAAAGGGGAGGGACTGATTAGTGTTTGGCTAACACCACACAGCTAGGACATCTCAAGTGAACATTGGTAACAGACTAGAGATGTGCATGCAAACTACAGCTAGAAAACAAACCCTGGTCACTGTAATGGCAGACTAACCAACTCTGCATATATAGGAAAAACAGAACGAAAAAACATAGTACCCCATGCACACACAAAGCATTTACTACAAAACAAGTGAACATTGGTAACAGACTAGAGGATGTGCATGCAAACTACAGCTAGAAAACAAACCCTGGTCACTGTAATGGCAGACTAACCAACTCTGCATATATACATTCAGGAAAACAACGTAAAACATAGTACCCCCCCACACGCACACAAAGGATTTACTACAAAACATTCCTTACTTTGCCTGAAGAAAGAGCTCCTTATTGAAGGGTTTGTGGCCCCACTTGTTGCGTCTCCCCCATCCTCCATAGAAGTTTCTACCATGTTGAAGGCCTGCTTGCCCCCGTGGCTCAAAAGTGAAGTTCAGCAAATGATTCAAGTTAATCTTCTTTGGGCCAGAGTACTGGGCAGGGCTGAACTCAGCCAGTCGAGTCTCTACTACCTAAAACAAAAGAAAAAAAAAACAGCTAAACATCTTTTAATTAACTACTCGTAGCACAATTACAATAAACTCCACAATAACTCAAAAGTGATATGCTGCCCAGAACCACTCACGCTAACATATGCCTTGACCTTTGCCTACCATGTGACAACTTATATACACCAGCAAGGAAAAAGGCAATATTCTGTACAGAACCCTGCACTGTATCCTAACTGAAGTGATTCCTTCATACACTTGGGTAAAACTGTCGAAAGGTCATGGAACAGGCTGATCCCACTTTATTCTCAGTCAATTCATAAAGTCCACCTGTGATCCCAACTGAACTTCCAAAGCACAGTGGTTTAGTCAGTTTCCACACTTATCAGGACAGCAGTAAAATGTACAGCATGCAATATGAGGCAGCAATCTTTGTACATTACAGTTCCCTGCACTCCAAACACTTCCTCTGAACTGATGCATGGCTTGTGTAGGCATCACATCAGTTTAATGACTACAAACATCCCAGGTCCAGGTTCTTAGACTCACCGATATTAGCTCACAAGTAACACCCAAGGTATTGCAAAGTACCCTTCCCGACACACCCCCTTAAGCTTAGATGCATTCCTCCTCTTCCAACTCCGGATAAGCCCGCCAGAAAACAGCAGAACACACACCATTCAAAATTATTCACTATTCAGTGCTGACATGTAAAACCCATGAAGCACAGCAAGTTTCTCACTCCAAAAAGGTAGTCTGGAAGTGTTACCACAAAGGCATAACAGTGTATTCATTACTGCTTCACACAAACAAAAACATGGAAGCAATTCAAGACAGTCAGGACCACTATGCTCTCAGAGCAAACTGTACATTGAAAACAAATGGCTGTTGTCTTTCATGTACTTAACCTTCCACCGCACAAACACAGTGAGCTGCTGCAAACATGGCCGGCAACTCCCAACATCTCCAGCTGCATACTGTGCGACCCAAGAATGACATCACTGCATCAATTTTCATAGCAAAAAAAATAATCAGGAAAGGCTTCCTTTTCTGCACCATGCTGTTTTGCATAACTAGTTATGTGCAGGACATAAGAAATCACACCAAATAAGAACACATTCCACTGAATAATAGTGCCCTACAACCAAACATGATTTTCAAAATACTACCTGTTCAGACGTTTATATCGGCACTCTCTAACTCGCAGGTGACTACAGAACAAAATTACAGAATATATTTGCACTTCATTATATTGTACTAATGAACTTTTCTACAGTAATGGACGTCCTCCTCTGAGATAACTACAAACAATGCCTACTGGCCAAGGTTGAGGCCAGCAACATTTATGGAAACCAGTAAACCTGCACACTTAAACTTTAACAAATAAATGCATCACATTGACTCAGAACAGCAAACTAAAAATGGGAAATCTCCATACTTGCAGCACTGTAACACTTGATGGGACAGTTTTTAACAAAGGCATCTGACAAAAAAAGAGTCTCATCTGGTCACAACAAAACAGGCCAACATTCATGGGTTTGGTTCAAGCAACTTTATTACACACAAACGCATCAGAAATTATGCTTTGTAACAAAAGTATAGTTGTGTACACTTACCATAATGTAGATGTTGGAGTGTATTCACTGCTGCAGTCATTACATTTGGGTAATCTGCTGGCAGGTTGCCCTCAGTCAGCCTGAATTCCAAAGACTTGGGTCCTGCATCGGTTGCAATCTTCTCTTCCATGACATCAGGTCGTCAGGGGTATAAAACATGCAGCCGATGCCATTTTCTTTGGTTTTTCTTGCCCCCGATGTCAGGTGCCCCCAAAAAGGTAGCATTATATATCTCTCTCCTATATATCTATATACATGCATCAATATCCACTTTACATTCATCTACATGCAAATACGCCACATAGGTTGTAGAAGATAGAGAAGGAAAGAAACTGTAGAACAGGGATGGTGGGACGGTAACCTGGACTGCAACAGTGAATACACTCGAACATCTACATTTATGGTAAGTGCACATAACTGTACAATGTTCTTCAAGTTTCACTGTTACAGTCATTACATTTGGGTAGAATCCCAAAGCTATGGTTGAGAGGCTGTAGCTAAACAGCATTAGGTGACGCTATAAGGCTCTGCAGCACTGCAGTGGCAAAGCCTGCCCTGGACTTACAGTAGAGAGGCAAATGGTAATGCTTTGTAAAGGTGTAAACAGAACTCCAAGTAGCAGCCTCTAGAATATCTTTGGTTGGTACTCCTATGAAAAAGGCTGCCGAAGTAGCTGCAGCTCTGGTGGAATGAGACATAATGCCCTTGGGCACAGCTTTACCATGGTGTAAGTAGCAGAAACGGATGCAGTGGCTTATCCACTTTGAAATTGCCTGCTTTGAGATAGCCTTTCCTTCTGATCCTGCAGCATGAAACTAGTAATTGCTCAGTTTTTGTCCTGCTCAAGTAGAATCTTAGCTGTCTGTGCATGTCCAAGGAATGCAGAATTCTCTCCCCTTTGTTCTGTGGATTTGGATAAAAAGTTGACAGATGAATTATTTGGTTAAGAGCAACACTGGAAACCACCTTAGGCATAAAAGTAGGATTTGTCCTCAGACACCCTGTCTGGGTAAAATATGATAAAAGGCTCTACAGCCATGAGGGCCTGTGGCTCCGAAACCCTTCTTGCTGAAGTAATTGCTAGTAGCACAGCTATCTTCCATGATAAGAACTTTATATCAGCGGTAGCGGCTGGTTCAAATGGAGGCATGGTGAGCTTTTCCAACACATAATTGAGGTCCCATGCAGGTAATGGTGATCTTCGAGGAGGGCTTAGGTTTTTGGCTCCTCTAAGATACTGCTTTAGTAAAGGATGAGAAAAGATTGGTGGCTCTGTATTGTAATAAGCCGAAATGGCAGAGGCATGGATTTTGATTGATGAGAAAATTAGGCCTTTGTGAAGCATCTCAGTTAAGTACTGTAATATCTGAGGAATATGTGGTTCTGCTGTACAAGTTCCTTGTGCTCGATTCCAAGCACAGATTCTCTTCCATTTGTCAGCATAAGATTTTCTAGTACTAGGCCTTCAGGCTTCCAAAATGACATCCATCACAGCTTTACTGAGGTGTCGCTCGTATGACTACATGATTAGCCATGCTGCCAGGTTCAGAGTCTGAAGTTGATTGTGCAGGATCTGATTGTTTTGCTGGGACAGTAAGTGTGGTCTTTGAGGCAAGGTCCAAGCTGGGTATTGAGACAAGTTCCTTAGGATTGGGTACCAGTATTGGCGGGGCCAGTCCGGGGCAATTAATATCTTTGGCTTCTCGGACTTTTAGGAGGACCTTGGGTAGAAGAGGCAGAGGAGGAAAAGCGTAAACTGACCATTTTTTTCAACTGAAGGATAGGGTGTCCACCTTCATTGCTCGTCTGTGATAAGTCCTTGTACAGAATCTTTTCAATTGATAATTTTGAGGAGAGGCAAATAGATCTATGTCTGGGCTCCCCCATATCTCTATTATCATGCTGAATACTTGTGGATTTAGTTTCCACTCGTGAGGTTCCATAAGGTTTCTGCTTAAATAGTCTGCCAGAGTGTTCTGTTTTCCTAGCAGGAATTGAGCTTGAAGATTTGGTAGGTCAAAGCTGTGACCCACAGTGCCATGGCTAATCTGCAAGGGGGATATGAGTGTGTGCCCTCTTGCTTGTTTATATACCATATGACTGTGGTGTTGTCGTCTATCAGTAGTTGTCCTGGATGAAGCAAGTCCTTGAAGGCTGTTAGGGCATTTTGAACAGCTAGCATCTCTTTCTGGTTGATATGTAGATGCATTTGATTTGGTGCCCATATGCCCTGAATGCATCTTCCTGCCATGTGGGCCCCCCAGGCATAATCTGATGAGTCTGTTAAGGTTTGGCTGGCAGGGGGTAGAGTGAAGGGCCATCCCATGTTTTGGTGACATGCCTTTGCCCACCATAGAAAAGTACAGTTTTGTACCTACCATAAATGTAGATGTTAGAGTGCTCATACAGCTGCAGTCATAACAGAATGGTTATCCTGCCGTCAGGTGGGTCCTTGGTCGGCCAAATTCCAAAGTCTAGGTCCAGCGTCGGTTGTCGTCGCTTCTTCCCTGACGTCAGTGCGGCAGGAGTATAAAAGAGGCAGCCAACGCCATTTTCTTCAGTTTTTCTTGCCCCAGATGTCAGGTGCCCCCAGAAGGAAGGCAAACAATGTTATGCAAAGATGCAATGTTGATAAATCAAAAACAGTAGTTGCAAGCAAATACACCATAAAAGAATACCCCCAAAAGGTTATATGAAAAGTGTTTGTCATAAGGCCTGTCCTAAGAGGGGATGGAAGGAGGGAAACCTGGACTGCAGCTGTATGAGCACTCGAACATCTACATTTATGGTAGGTACAAAACTGTACTATGTTCATCGTGCATACAGCTGCAGTCATAACAGATGGGTAGAATCCCAAAGTTAAGTAAGGGTGGTAGGCACTAAGTGGAACTAGGAGGGGCTAGGATGTCCTGCAGGACTGCTGTGGCAAAGCCCTCTCTAGATTTTGAATATAGTGGGAGGTGATAGTGCTTGGAGAAAGTGTGCACTGAACTCCAGGTGGCTGCTTCCAAAATGTCCTTGGGAGGGACCCCCCTGAGGAAGGCTGCAGAGGTAGCTGTGGCTCTGGTGGAGTAGGATCTGATGCATGCAGGCACAGTTTTTCCATGAAATGAGTAACAAAAGCGTATGCAGTGGGCTATCCATTTTGAAATTGTCTGTTTGGAAATAGCCTTTCCCTGAGCACCTGCAGCATAGGACACAGAGTTGCTCAGATTTCCTGAATGGCTTTGTTCTGTCCAAATAGTAACAAAGTTGTCTGTGAATGTCCAAGGAATGTAGTAGTCTTTCTCCTTTGTTTTGTGGATTAGGATAAAAGGTAGGTAAGTGGATAGTCTGATTCAAAGCTACACTGGATACTACCTTTGGCATAAAGGTAGGGTTGGTTCATAAGGAAACTCTGTCCTGATGGAAAATGATGAATGGTTGCACAGCCATGAGGGCCTGTAGCTCCGAAACCCTGCGTGCTGAGGTGATAGCCAGAAGAAAGGCTGTTTTCCATGACAAGTACTGTAACTCTTATGAAGCTGGCTCGAAGGGAGGAAGGGTCAGCTTTTCCAATACGAAGTTGAGGTCCCAAGCAGGGACTGGTGGTTTCCTTGGGGGTTTTATATTCTTTGCCCCTCTGAGGAACTGCCTTAAGAGGGTGAGAGAATAAAGGAGGATCTGTGTTGTAATGTGCAGAAATGGCTGAAGCGTGGATCTTGGAGAAAGAAAGTCCATTGTTTAACATCTCAGCTAGGTAGTGTAAAATTTGAGGTATATTTATTACCCAAGGATTCTGTCCCTTTTCTTGATTCCAGGCACAAAATCGTTTCCATTTCGCGGAGTAGGCCTTTCTAGTAGAAGGTCTTCTGGCCTCCAAGATGACATCCTGCACCTCCTTGGAGAGGAGAAACTGTTGAGAAATCAAGGAATTCTCCATGCAGCTAGATTTAGAGTTTTGAGATTGCTGTGAATGGTTTTGTAGTTGTGCTGGGACAGCAGAAGAGGGACTAGAGGTAGGATCCATGGTGGGGAATGTGTCAGGCTCTTCAGGAGTGGATACCAGTGTTGTCTTGGCCAGTCTGGAGCAATGAGAATCATTTCCGGCCTCTCTGCTCTGGCTTTTAATAGAACTTTGGGGCAGCAGAGGAAGACGCGGGAAGGCATAGACTGTCAAATGTTGCCCAATTGAAGGAAAGTGCGCCCACTTTCCAGGCCTGTGGATGGTAGGTCCTTGAACAAAATTTTTTCAACGGGCAATTTCTGTGGGTAGCAAAGAGATCTATGTCTGGCTGTCCCCATGCCCGAGTAATCTTTGTGAAAACTTGAGGATGCAACTTCCATTCGTGCGGATCTGTCATATTTCTGCTTAAGTTGTCTGCCAGTGTGTTTTCCTTCCCTGGCAGGAATTGTGCCTGTAGTTGAATTTGCAGTTCCAGTGCTGTGTTCCATAGGGTCATGGCTTGCCTGCACAGGGGGGTATGAATGAGTTCCCCCCTGTTTATGTACCACATCACTGTGGTGTTGTCTGTCCTTAATAGCTATCCTGGATGTAGTAGGTCTTTGAAGGTCAAAATAGCCTTTTGTACGGCTAGCATTTCCTTTTGGTTGATGTGAAGGTGCTTCTCTTTTCGGGTCCATTTTCCCTGAATGCACTGATCTGTCATGTGTGCTCCACAGGCGTAGTCTGTAGTGATGATTTGAGTTGCTTGAGGTACACAGAACGGAAGACCTGTGTTTCTTTGGCAAGCTAGAGTCCACCACAAAAATTCCTTTTGAAGGCATGGAATGAGTGGTATAATTGCTTCCAAGCTGTGGCTGTGTTGAGACCATAAGTTTTTCAGGTACCATTGAAGTTTCCTCATATGCAGCTTTGCACATGGGATTAGTAGGATGCAAGATGCCATGAATCCCAGAGCCTGCAGGATTTTCCTTGCAGTTAGCCTGGTGTAAGTTGCCATTTTTTTGAAGTATGGAGACAGTTGCCCTTGCTTTTCTGGCGTAAGGTAGGCCATCTGGGTGGTTGTATCCAAGCTGGCACCCAGGAAAATTATTTGTTGAGAGGGTATTGGTTTTGATTTCTTTTTGTTGACTGTGTATCCCAGGAAGTTCAACAGTTTTATTACAAATGCCAGGTGCTGCAGTATGTCCTTGCTGTCTGCTTGGATCAGGCAGTCGTCCAGATATGGGTAGATTTGTATCCCTTGTAGTCTGCAGAAGGCGATTACTGATGCCAGGCATTTCATAAACACTCTGGGCGCAGTAGATAAGCCAAAGGGCAATGCATAGAATTGGTAATGGGTTGAACCTGCAAGAAATCTGAGGTATCTTCTGCAATCTTGTCTGATAGGGACATGCAGGTATGCCTCCTTGAGGTCCAATGTTACCAGCCAAGACTCCTTGCCCAGCATGGGAAGAAGCTGCTGTAATGTGAGCATCTTGAATTTTGGCACCTGTAGATATGTGTTTAGGATGGATAGGTCTAAGATATGTCTCCAATCTTTGTCTTTCCTTGGTACCAGGAATAGTCTGGAATAAAACCCTTGACCTTGTTCTTTTGCAGGTACCTCTTTAATTGCTTTCATGTCCATGAGAGCTGAAACTTGTTTGTGCCTCTGCCCTTTGATGTTGTGGCAGGTTTGGCATGCCTCTCATTTTTGGAAGGGTGTGAAAGTGGAACCTGTAGCCTCTGTCTATAATGTCCAGAATCCATTTCTCTTTTTTAACAATATGCCAATTTTTTGAGAATGCCAGTTTTCTGCCCAAAGGTGCTGCCATTAAAGTTTTGCTTGGCAGGTGTAGGGGGAAGTCATTGTGTCTGTTTTCTAAAAAACTGTGCTCTATCTTCTCCACCTCCTGGGGTAGGTGCTTGCCACTGTCTGGCTCTGAAAGATCCTTGAGGTTGCCCTCTACCCCTTGGGCGCCTGTATTTGCCCCTTTGAGGTCTGTCCGTGGCTGGAAAGGACCAATTTTTTGAAGGCCAATTTCTGCTGAAACATGGAGGCTGTACCTGCAGGAAATCTTTCACTGTTTGCATGGATTTCGCTTTTTCCTCCATTTTCTTTAGCACCTCCTCAGCTTTAACACCAAACAATACATCTTTTTGAAGAGGTGCATCTAATAATTTAGCTTTGACATGATCTGGTAAGGTTTGCTCTGAGCCACGCATGCCTACGTATAACAGAACCTGTAACAGCAGCTCTACATGAGGCCTCTAAAGCATCAAAACCACACTGCAAGGGATGTTTACCTACTTGCTCTGCACCATGTAACAAATCCCGCAACTCTAAATCTGGTTGGTCTGGTTGCGTCATCTTGCTTTTCAGCTGAGATATCAAAAACTGTTGATACTTTAACATATGGAACTGACAGTTTAATGCCCTCATGGTTAAAGTGGCCGAGGTGTACACCTTTTCCCCCCATCTTTCTAAAGCTCTGGAATCTCTCTCTGAAGGTAACGTGTTTTTAGCAGTAGAGGCCTTAATTCCCTTGGGACCCTGTGAAATAGTTTTGGGGTCAGCAGTATGGTTTTTATATAGGAACTGGTGAGAATCAGGAACCCGGTAATACCTGTCTGGTTTAACAGGAGCTGGAGGCAAAGAATCTGGATTAAGGCTGGCTTCTGTGTACACATCATCCAATATATCTAAAACAGGAGGGATAGCCAGAGGCCTATGCTGGGGGAGCAGAAGAAATTCCCTGAGCCTTTTCTTGGAATCTGAGTAATCTTGGCCTTCCCAGTGAAAGTGTTCCCTCAGTGTATGCAGGGTTTCCCCAAAAGAGAAGTCCTCAGGAGGGGAGACCGAGGGGAATAGACTCCTCTGCATCAGAGGATTCGAATGGAGAATAGGCATAATCCCGGTACTCAGATAGTTCTGAGGTAATAGAAGCTTGATCTGAGGAAGGGTAGTCTTCCTCTAGTCTGGGCCTTTTGTCAGAGGGGGGTTGAGAACCCCTGATAAGAGTAATCAAATCCTCAGCCATTTTAAGCATCTGTTTTTTAGGCATGGTGCCTTGAGAGGGGGTCTGAGGAACCTGTTTTTTGGTTTTCATGGCTGCTTTAGATTTAGTGAAGGCTTTAATAGGGAAGGAGGAAGGCCTGAAGGCCCCTTGAGAAATGGCAGGCCTGTCTAAATTCTGAGTTTCCCCGCCAGGAGTGGCGTCGGAGTCTGTAGTAAGAATGGGGGCCTGCGACCTCTGGTACTGAAAACACCGGTAATGCATTGTCATCGGTACTCAGGGGCTGCGTAGGCGCCTCGCTGAGTACCGGAAAACCGGTAGTCAGCCTTAGAGTGGTTTCAGTAGGTGGCGCGGACCCCGTATGTCGGTCCTAATCTTTGCGTTTTTTGCTCAAAACTGTAGTTGGAGTATCCGACATAATATAATTAAATTTTTGACAAAGTGAAGGGCGAACTCTGCCCGACACTTAATAGTGCACTTATTGAATCTAGCACAAAAACGGCAGGCCGAGACGTTGTGGTCTGGGCCTAAGCAAGGTATACAGAAAGAGTGGAAATCCTTATGCGGTATTTGCTTCCCACATGAAATGCAATTATTAACTGTCACATCGGTCTGAGGCAAGAAAAGTTTCCCCAACGGGGTACTTAGCTTTCAAGACGACTTCGGCTGAAATACTTTCGTAAATCTCAGAAGCTGGCCGACCGGCACTTGCGAACTGCTTCTGCTTCGGGCACCGCGCGGCAAGAAAGACTAAAGAAAATGGCGTCTGCTGCCTCTTTTATACCCCTGCTGCACTGACGTCAAGGAAGAAGAGACAACCGACGCCGGACCTAGACTTTGGAATTCGGCCAACCGAGGACCCGCCTGATGGCAGGATAACCCATCTGTTATGACTGCAGCTGTATGCACGATGAACATCTCCTGTTGCAGGTAGGGGATGAGAGGAATCATTGTTTCCAGACTGTGAATGTTGACTCCATAAACTTTTTAGGTACCATTGAAGTTTCCTCGTATGCAGTCTTGAATATGGAATTAGGATGCAGGATGCCATGAAGCCCAGAGCCTGCAGAATTTGTCTTGCAGAAGACTGGGTTTTTGTTGCCATTAGTTTGAAGTAAGTAGTCAGTTGCCTTTGTCTGGTGTGAGGTAAGCCATCTGGGCAGTTGTATGCAAGCTTGCACCCAGGAATGTTATCGTTTGAGAGGGTACCAGTTGTGATTTCTTTTCGTTTGTGTACCCTAGGCATGCCAGAAGCCTTTTCACAAACGCCAGGTGTCGTAGAAGAGTGTCCTTGTTCTCTGCTTGAATGCGACAGTCGTCCAAGTAAGGATATATTTGAATGCTACTTTGTCTGCAAAATGCAATTACTGGTGCCAGGCACTTTGTAAAGACCCTGGGCGCAGTAGATAAGCCAAAGGGCAGTGCAGAGAATTGGTAATGCATTAAGCCAGCCTTGAATCTGAGGTAACTTCTGCACGACTGTCTTATTGGGACATGCAGGTATGCCTCTTAAGTCTAAAGTCACCAGCCAAGCATTCTTGCTCAGCATGGGCAGAAGCTGTTGCAAAGTGAGCATTTTCAATTTTGGAATGTCCAGTTATGTGTTCAAAATCGATAAATCCAGTATTGGCCGCCAGGCCTTGCCCTTTCTGGGTACCAAGAACAGTCGAAGAAAAACCTTGTCCTTTTTCCTGTTCTGGTACTCTCTGAATGGCCCCCATATCCATGAGGGACGTAACCTATTTGTGCCTCTGCCCATTGGTTTTTTGGCAGGTCTGGCCAACCATTTGTCATTGGCAGAGTGTGGAAATGGAATCTGTATCCCTGTGATACGATGTTCAGTACCCACTTGTCCTGGGTTATTAACTGCCAATTTTGAGCAAAAAGTACTTATTTCCCCCTATGGGTGCTGCCAAAAGATAAGTGCTTGGTGTAGGCAGAGGGAAGTCATTGGGATTGCTTTCTGCAGGTTTGCGCTTTATCTCCTCCAGATTTGGAGGTGGATGCGCCCCATTGCTTTGACCTGTACGAGTCTTGAGCCTGGTACCTGGAACCCTTAGGGCGTCTGGATTTGCCCCTTTGAGCTCTGACACAGGAAAGGACCAATTTTTTGTAGGCCAGTGTCTACTGAAACTAGGTGGCTGCACTTGTAAGAAATCTTTAACAGTTTGCATAGACTTAGCTTTGTCTTCCATTTTCTTTAAAACCTCTTCTGCCTTAATACCAAACAGAGAATCATGCTGTAAAGGTTCATCTAGCAATTTAGCTTTAACATGATCATGCAAATTTTCTTTTAACCAAGCATGCCTCCTAATCACAGATCCAGTAACTGCGGCCCTGCAAGAGGTCTGTAAAGAATCAAAACCACATTGCAAAGTATGCTTTCCAACTTGTTCAGCTGCATGCAATAATTCCTGCAATTCCTTATTTTCTGCACATTCTGAAATCAACATTTTCTGTTTCAGCAATCCCATAACATGCTGTTGGTACTTAAGCATATGTAATTGACAGTTTAAGGCCCCGATTGCCAAGGTTGCAGATGTATAAACATTTTTTCCCCATCTGTCCAGCGCCCTTGAATCTCTGTCGGAGGGGGTAGGGTTTTTTGCTGTTGAGGCCTTAACTCCCTTTGGACCCTGTGAAACAGTTTCAGGATCAGCAGCAGGGTTTCTAAATAATTTATGAGAGTCAGGGACCCTGTAATACCGGTCAGGCTTACTGAGAGCCAGAGGTAGAGTGTCAGGCTTGACTCCGAAAAAACATCATCCACAATGTCTAACAGGAGGAATGGCTAAAGGCTTGTGCTGAGGGAGAAGGAGGAAATCCCTAAGCCTCTTTTTTGGATTCTGAGAAGTCTGGACTCTCCCAGTGAAAATGCTCCCTCAAAGTAAGCAAGGTTTCTCCAAATTAATAATCCTCAGGAGGAGATGCAGATGGAATAGACTCCTCAGCATCAGAATCCTCAGAGAGGTAAAGATAATTCCTGATCAGAAGAGGAATCAGAAGAAATAGAAACCTGATCTGAAGATTCATAGTCAGTGTCTTGCCTAGGCCTCTTACCTGGAGGGGGATGGGTAATCCTGATCAAGGTAATAAGGTCTTCAGCCATTTTGATCATCTGTTTTTAGGCATAGAGGCCTGCGCACGTGGCTCAGGCGTCAGTCTTTTAGTTTTAGAAGGTGTCTTTGCCTTTGGTTTTGCAGCTTTGTTTGATACAAAAATGTTGAGGTCTGAATACACCCTCAGAAGCCGGTGCCTGCTCAGCATCTCCAGACCCATCCGAGGGAGATGCATCTGTCGGTCCAATACCTTGAGTATCTTGCGGCATGCCGGACTCCAAATGGGTGTTGGTAGGGGCCTGCGACTCGAAGGTAGCAGGTATCAGGGGCTGCGAAAGCGCCTCACTGAGTACCGATGAACCGGCAACTGGCTTAGGAGAAGCTTAGTCTGTTTTGGATCTCTACTGCCTTTCTCTGTCCTTTTCTGTGTGTTTATGTACTCTGGTAGTCTGATTGCTATCTGACGACATCTCTGGGTAGTTAAATCAGTTTACAAAATACTTAAATGCAAAAATATACCGACGCTTAATAGTGCGTTGGTTAAATCTAGCACAAAACAGACAGCCAGGCACGTTGTGATCAGGGCCTAGGCAAGGAATACAGTATAAATGGAAAGCCTTATGAGGTATTTGCATCCCACAAGTAATAGAAAAAGTTAATTGTGACATCGGTAAAAAGCAAGAAAAAAGTTTCCCTAACGGGGTACTTAGCTTCATTGAAGACTTTGGTTCTGAAACTCAAACGCGAATATTTCAGTAGTCGGCTGACCGACACTTGCGAAATGCTTCTGCTTCGGGCACCGCGCAGCAAGAAAGACTAAAGAAAACGCCGCTGGCTGCATGTTTTATACCCCCGATGACCTGACATCATGGAAGAGAAGGCAGCAACCAAAGCAGGACCCAAGACTTTGGAATTCAGGCCGACTGAGGGCAACCTGCCAGCAGATTACCTAAATGTAATGACTGCAACAGTGAAACACATAGAACATATAAAATAAACTTATAGACCAACTACCACACTCACTCTGGCTGTCCTCTCCAAATGGCACTGCTGCCTGCACGAGCTCACAATTTACATCCACATGCTACATCTGGAAACGCTTACTAAAGGTACATACACACACCGATCTAAAGCCTCAATCTGAGAAGTGATCCAAATACAAAATGACAGTATTCAATGACATGCAATTTACAAAAATGATCTTCTGACATGCAGTTACACAGAACTAATTATCTGACATGTAATCATTCACATAAAACAATTATGTCCAGGTTGCTGTGTATTTTACACTAGGTCTACAAATACGACCTGATCATGTAACATTAAAGTCAGAATTGGATTTAGAAACATGTAGTCTTCAAGGAATGTTCAAGTTTGGAGACAACTGGGACATCATCAGGAATGGATACTGCGACATGTTCTTCGGTACAAAGATTGTAAGAGTTGCTCGGAGATCTAGAGTATCAGATGTATGATGCTGCAATATCACTTCTCATACAGGAAGATAACTGCGGTTTCCCCTGTGCTCTATACCCTCAGATTCCACTAAGTACGATCTCAGCTCAGTACATATACCTCTCACTTGACCAATTCGATCAAAGCCTTTTGCCGTTTGCATCCTCTCTTAAAGGACAAAGAAATCTGCTCATTTTATCATAGCTGGACTTCTGAGAAGAATGCTTCTTAAAAAGTCAGGCTTTGATTGCTCTGTTTTTAGCATTAGGCACCAAAGTAGAACTAATAGGCAAGATTGTTCTGGTTTGCCTAGATAGTATGAGAAGGCAAGAAAAGTAGATTCTCAGGGTATATTTCTGAGATTAAGTAAATTCAAGACGATATCTATTTGATCTCTCCAGTAATTGCTTTGCACTCTGTACTGCACGTTCAGGAAGGCTGCTTGAGGATATTGAGGATTGCTAATATGGAGAAAGTCCCACTCTTTTGCAAATCTCTGAAACAAGACTGGTAAACTAGATACTGTTGTCAGAAATAAGTGTGTGGACTACCATGGACTGAGAAATGTTTAATCTTAACTACAGCACAGGACGTTAGGTTAAGTAGCAAACTGATCTCAAACCAGTTCGAATAGTCTACCAACACTAAGTAATGTTGATTGTTCCACTCAAGTTAGTGGCTGCTTTTGACAAAGGCAGTTCAGGAATCTGGCTTAGCTGAAGTGGCTCTTTTTGCAAATGCGGCTTAGTACTGTTGCATACTGAAGAAATCACTATCAATGTCTTTCACTAGAGAAGGCCAAAATGCTAGTGCACTCGCTCTTCTTTTGGTAGAATTGGAACTTAGGTGACCAGAATGCAAACTCTGAACGTATTCATGCGGTAAGTAGAACAATAACTTTTGGACCTTAGAAAAAGATAGCATCTTCCATTAGCTTCTCATCTCTGTATGGAAAGTAAGGTTCAATTTCTGGCGGTACACATGATTGCTTTGACAGCCATCCTACATGATGACGTGGTTGAGCTTTTGCAATACTGGATCAGTCTTTGTATGATCGCTTAGTTCATTTCTCGCGGTAAAAAAATTACTCACTTCCATGACAAACTCCATTCTCTGCATCATGCTGTTCCGTGCTATTTCTGGGCCAGATAAAGTTGTTTACCGTTTGTACACCATTTTGAAATTGTACTTTTGAAATTCTAGCATCATTCTCTGTAATCGTGCTGGAACAGAATACATAGACTTCTTAAAAATGGTGCCTAGAGGTTGTTCAGTTTCCATTTGGATAGGTCAGCCATAAATATAATCATGGAACTTCGAATATGCGAACACAACTGCCATAACTTCCTTCTCAATTTGAGCATACTGCATCTCAGTTTGGGTAACAGGTCTAGATGCATAGGCAACAGGTCTACCTTCTTGAAGAATAACTGCACCAAGACCGAACTTTGAAGCATCACAGGAAAGAACTACTGGTTTGTGGACATCACAGTATCTTAATGTAGAAGGGTTAGCAATTTGCTGTTTGAGGTCATCAAATGCTCTCTGGTGGTGTTCTAACCATGACCGTGCAACATGTCTCAGCTCTCTTAAAGGCACTGATAACTCACTAAAGTCTGGGATATATTTGCCCAAATAGTTAACCATACCAAGAAAACACTGTAGGGCTTGGACATTCTTCAGATGCCAGCTCCAGACAATCTGCTTGCTTGGAAGGGTCCAGTCGTAAGCCTGTACTGGTAAATAAACTAACTACATAAGCAACTTAGGCTAGTTCATAGGTAGGTACTAGGCTATCGGCCCAAGGGCCTAAGTAAGCCTAGCCAACATGGTTCTCTGGCTTACGCCACCCAAGAAAAGTTTTCCTGTGCCCCTGTCGAGCAGAGCCACAGAAGTGATCCCCAGTGTACATTTCCTATTTCCCATCCACTTAAAGATTTTTCTTGAAGAGTGCTAATGAGGAACTTTGCTCGACAGATACGTAGCTTGTTAGAGTATGGGAAGTCTCTGGGACAGGAATCTATCCCTCCAGCATGTCCTGTTTATTTTGGTGACAAGGTTTAGGTCCCTAGGGCGTGTAGCTCGGAAGGATTGGGATTTCTTTAGGTGCAGCATGTCCAGCAGCTCTGGGTTTGACATAACCTTATATGTTAGGCAGAGATCACCTCGGAGAAGGCGACATGCTACGGAGTAAAGCTGGAGTTTGAGACTGTCAGTGTTGGGCATCTGTTTGAGGTCAGTAAGCCTATGTGAGATACTTCTGTGGCCTTTCCAGCTGCTGCAGAGGTCTTGAGGTACATTACAAAAAAGGACGCTGTACTCTATAATGGGTCTAATGAGTGTTGAGTAGAGGGGAACAATGACCTCTTTTCCTAGACTAGTACCCTTTTGTGATGGTGTGCCACACAGAATTTCCTGACTATTGTGGCAATGTAATTATCAAAGGAGATACTACTGTTCAACTGGGTCCCGAGGTCTCTTACCACACATTCGGCATCAAGTAGACTGCCGCCTATGTGGTAGTTCATGGGTACAGAGTTTTTACCAAAGGGGATGACCATGCACTTTTTGGCACTGAGCTTGAGGCCATGGCTCTGACACCAGTCATCCGTCTCAGTGAGGCCCTTCTGTAGGATGTCCATGTCATTTGGAGACTCAACTATAGCTCATACTTTGCAGTCATTCATTAGCCAAAGGCCTTCTGTGTTAGCCTTTACTTCAGAGAAGTAGATACCAAACAGGAGGTCCCAG
>NC_056733.1:912564304-912649304 GCF_019279795.1 Protopterus annectens
TCTTCCATGTCTCTTCATGTTGTCCAGGGAGGTACGTCTCAGGTTATTCACACCAACATGGACAAAGACAGTCATATTTGTACTTGCTGTGGAGTGAACAGAGTGCGTGGGTTGTGTGGCAGATCCTGGCACAAGAGAGGCAGCTGACCGTAACCTTGTTTAGCCTGGTGAGTGGGACATCAATGTGCCTGACTAGAGAGTCACCTATGACTAGTGTGCTGGGTATGTTGTTTTGTCTTATGGGCTGTGGTTGAGTGGCACACAGTCTGTGGGCTATGTCATTTGGGTTGTGTTGGAGGGTGGAGGTTGCTTGCGTTTCTGCTTTGGAGGTCTCTGTTGCTTGAGCAGATTATTATGGAGAGCCTCCACCAACGTTTTTGTGTTTGTGTGGATTTTGATGTAGGTTTAGTGGGACTATGTGAGGAGTGTGGTGCAAGTGTTTACCTTCTCCTCAACTGTCAAGTTCAGTCTTGGTTGGAGAGTGCTTTACCTCCACAGTTTGGCTAGTTAAGTGCATCTCTCACAAGTTGTGGTGTTGGGTGGTAGGAGGAGAGTGCTGTGTACATGAGGCAATTGCTACATTGTCCCAAGATGCCCAGATTCATCAGACAGGAGAGAACACTGGGAGCTGACCCTTAGGCATGCTTGAATAAAAAAATACTTTCCTCTAGACAATTGAGGAAAGTGAGCATAAGAGCCGTTTCTCTCTAAGCAAGTGAGGAAAGTACAAAAACTGTTTTCCTCTAGGTGTAGAGGGAGGTTAAGCTCTAGTAATTTGTAGCTTATTTAGTGCAAACAAGTTCTGAACAAGTGCTGAGCACGAATACGCAAATTCAACTGCTAAAACTAAGAATCTGTACCTGGATCTTGTAGTAGATAGGCTACCTAGTGCTCATCACTCCCATTGATAAGCTAGAATGCTTCCCTCCAACACAGAAAGGATTGGGGAGCTCTGAAGCTTACAAACAGTCCTGAATACAGCAAATCCTATCCGGACTACACTAGTTACAGGAAATGTGGGAAACAAGCGCAAACGTGGGCTTTTAAAGCAGAAAATTGAAAGAGGTGGAAAAACTGCCCAAATGGCCAATAAAACTACATTTTCCTGGGCCAGAAACCACTCTTATGGTAGATAAGGTACCTAGTGCTTACCACTCCCACTGATAAGCTAGAAGGCTTCCCTCCAACACAGAAAAGCTTGGGCGGGACTAAGAAGCTTACAAGCAGTCCTGGATACAGCAAATCTGTATTTGGACTAGACTAGTCTGAATCTGCACTTCAGAGGACTGAGCTTTAAGTTCACAGACCTTTCCCCGAGGTTTGTCATGCTCTCCTTCACCAATGCCTCCAACCAGTAAATCATCAACTATTATTGCACATTAGTAGCCTGACAAAAACTTCTCCATTGCAGACTGAAAGACTTTACTGGCAGAATTTATTCCAAAAGGCATCCTGAGGAATCGATCTACCAAATGGGGTACTGAAAATAGTCAGTAGTGAGGACTTTTCATCAAGCACCAAAACTCTGCCTCCAAGACAGAAAAAACAGTGGCATGTAAGCATAGGATGAGGTCTTTTTAATGCCTTGTTCAAGTCTCTTGAATCAATACATATTTAATTTCATCTGAACTTCTCTTATGAGCAGCTAACCATGAAAGACACCCCACTCAGTTGTGGTTCAGTGACTGAACAAATCACCTTACTGCACCCATTTTGTCTAACTAGACCTTGACCCTGCCCTGCATAGCTATTGGAACGCTCCTTGCTGGTCAGACCACTTGACTGACCTCTAGGTCTACTTTCATTGAGTTCACAACTGGAAGTTTGCTTAGCTTGTCATCCAAATCACCACCATACTTTGAGAAAATAGCATCAGTAAAACTGGGACGTGCTTACATGACAGATTTCTTTGGTAAAAGAAAGCAGTTTTAATATCAATCTCAAACTCTCTCAGACTCAATGACTACATAAAATTGCAAGCTGGAACTGTTCCCAGTCTAACAGCATGAAAGCACTACTGAGCCTTCAGTTGAATCTATTCACCTCCATAAGTAACAAGCTTCACACAACTGACCAAATGAAGGTGCTCACCAGCTACTTTAGCAGAGGTTTCTGTTGATATTACATTACACTTTGAACCAGTGTCTACTTTGATCTCTGTGGGCTTGCCGTTGATCAGGACAGTACAAAACCCTTGATTCTTTGCAAACAGATCTACTACATTAACCTTTCCGCAGACCACCAATACACCATCTACACAAAACTAGGGTTACAGCTCTCTACATGATTAACCTGCTTTAAGTGCCCTTTTGTAATAACTGAATGAGGCTTGAATTACAAAACTTGTAAAAATGGTTCCTTTTTTTTACACTTGTGACATTGCTGACCAAATGCTAAGCACTTCTCTGTTTTAGACTCATGATCGGCACCACAATTACGACAGTTAACAGACATTACTTGGATTCTGCTGACTCGCCCATAAACTGCATTGAGCATGCCCTTTTTACTGAGTTAGTCTTGGAGCTTGCTAGAAAGCTACTGGGTCTCCCTGCCAAACCCACAGGGGTTGCTGCTACCATGTGCTTAGGCCCGTTTCTGCTTGCAACGTGTTATATGCGCTCTACATTTGCTCTAGAGGCTGTTGAAACCATGCTTTTATCACTTGCAAGCATACTTTCGTGCCTTTCTGTGAGCTCATGTTTTTGATATCTATGGCTTTGCTTAACGTTAAATCACTGTCAAAGCAAAACCTCTCTCACTGCAGCACTTAATACCAAACAAGCCTCTTTTTAACTCATCTTTCAAGATACCAAATCTGCACGTTTTAGCCTCATTTCTCAAGTCAGTGATACAAGCTGCAAAAGTTTCATCTGGCTTCTGGTCTCTTGGGGGTTGCACAGTTCTCTAAATTTACACCAAGCACTCAGGGACCTACCTTGATTCAGCTGGTACCACAATGTTTTTCCCCCTCTCATGCATGTACTTCTCGTGCATACACAAATGAACGCTCTCTTTCAATGGCTTCTGACCCAGCTAAGTTAGTCAAAATGAATGCCCATGTACATGCATCTTTGTCAGAAAGCTGCTTGTATGAAAATATGGCATTCCTTCTCAAATACTCTCCAATTCTCTACTACCTTATGATCAAAGTGGGCTAGGTCTGAGAAATGCCTGCGCCTTATCACACAGTAGTGAAGGTGCTTGAAACTACATACGAACATATACACAAACATATGCCAGTACTTCTAATTATGCCCAACAGCACAACAAAATCTTTGAAAAAACGCACTTTGCCAACTAAAGTCTCCGTAGCACAACATTGAAATCACTGTACTTCATGAAACCACTCCTTATCAAAGAAACTTCGAAATGACTACTTTGACAAACTGTACACAATGGAAGCTCAGACTAAAACACTTAAAGATGAATGCACTTTGCATATAACCTGTACACAGCACAAGAACCTTTCAAATGGCTATTTTTGCAAAATAACTTTGTACAGTTTAAGTAACACTGAAATGGCAGCACTCTGCAAATAAATGTACATAGCACAAGAACCTTTTCGAAATGGCTGTACTTTGACTGCACTTTGCAATATAAAGTACAGTTGCGTACACTTACCATAAATGTACATGTTCGAGTGTATTCACTGTTGCAGTCATTACATTTGGGTAATCTGCTGGCAGGTTGCCCTCAGTCAGCCTGATTAACAAAGTCTTGGATCCTGCATCAGTTGCTTTCCCTTCTTCCATGACGTCAGGTCGTCAGGGGGTATAAAACATGCATCGGACGCCATTACATCAGTTTTTCTTGCCCCAGATATCAGGTGACCCCTAATGGGGAACAAATAAAATTAAACACAAAAATATACCTCCAACCAAAAGCAAATACACCAAAAAGGCTTTTAAGCATAGTAAAAGAAAGCAAAGGTATAGCCAGAGGAAAGTAGGGGGCTGGAGGGGGGGTAACCAGGACTGCAACAGTGAATACACTCAAACATCTACATTTATGGTAAGTATACACAACTGTACTATGTTCTTAGTGTTTCACTGTTGCAGTCATTACATTTTGTAGCTTCCCAAAGCTATGGTTGGGAAGAGGAGTTTATACAGCATTAGGGCTAGCTAGAAGGCCCTGCAAGACAGCAGTGGCAAAGCCAGCTCTGGATTTAGCAGAGAAAAGTGGTAAATGATAATGCTTGGTGAAAGTATGTACAGAACTCCAGGTAGCAGCTTCTAGAATATCCCTGGTAGGAACGCCTCTGAGAAAGGCTGCAGAAGTAGATGCGGCCCTGGTGGAGTGAGATCTGATTCCCTGGGGGATAGGTTTTCCATGGTGCTTATAGCAGAAATTAATGCAATGGCTTATCCATTTAGAAATGGTTTGTTTTGAAATGGCCTTCCCCTCTGCCCCTGCAGCAAACGCTACCAGCAATTGTGCAGATTTTCTTCGAGATTTAGTCCGGTCCAAGTAGAATCTAAGTTGTCTGCGCACATCCAAGGAATGCAGAATCCATTCCACTTTGTTTTGTGGCTTGGGAAAGAAGGTTGGCAAATGAATGAACCAATTAAGAGCCACACTGGAAACCACCTTGGGCATGAAAGATGAATTGGTCCTCAGATACCCCCTGTCCGCATGAATGATTATGAAAGGCTCCACTGACACAAGGGCCTGTAATGCAGATATCCTTCTAGCTGAAGAGATTGCTAAAAAGAAAGCAGTTTTCCAAGAAAGAAATTTTAAGTTGGCAGTAGCAGCTGGCTCGAAAGGAAGTAGGGTGAGCTTCTCCAAATCAAAGTTAAGGTCCCAGGCAGGGGTAGGAGCTCTCCTGGGTGGTCTCAAGTTCTTTGCCCTTCTGAGATGCTGCTTGAGCAGGGGATGAGAGAAGGGTAGTTCTGTGTTACAGGAGGCTGAAATAGCTGAAGCGTGGATTTTAAGAGAGGAAAAAAGACAGGCCCTTGTGAAGCATCTCAGTTAAGTATTGCAAAATCTGAGGTAAATTGGGCGCTGCTGTGCTCATCCCTAAAGATTGGTTCCAGGCACAGAATCTTTTCCATTTGTTAGCATAAGATTTTCTAGTACAAGGTCTTCTCACCTCCAAGATGACATCCATCACAGGTTTGCTGAGGGAAGATACGGGTGAATTTAAGTGATTAGCCAGGCTGCAAGGTTCAATGTTGGAAGCTGAGGGTGCAGAATTTGGTTCTCCTGCGGAGACAAGGAAGGGGTCTGAAGCAGGTGCCATGGAGGTATTTGCGACACACTGCGCATGAGTGAGTACGAGTGTTGGCGTGGCTAGTCTGGAGCAATCAAAATCATTCTTGGTTCGTCTTGTTCGACTTTTAGCAGACTTGAGAGAAGAGGCAGAGGAAAAGGTGTAGACTGATAGATTTTTCTAGCTAAAGGACAGAGCATCCATTTTCCAGGCTTCTTTGTGGGGAGACCTTGTGCAAAACGTGTCCAACTGGTAGTTCTGGGGGGAGGCAAATGGATCTAAGTCTGGGCTCCATTTGCTTGTCAACATGTTGAAAATCCATGGTTCCAGTTTCCACTCATGTGGGTATACGAGATTTCTGCATAGTCCGTCTGCCAGTGTATTCAATTTTCCTAGCAGGAATTGAGCTTGTAGGTGCACTTGGTAGCTCAAGGCTGTGTTCCACAATGCCATGGCAAGTCTGCAGAGGGGGGTAAGAATGTGTACCCCCCCCTGCTTGTTTATGTACCACATAACTGTGGTGTTGCCCATCTTTACCATTAGTTGTCCTGGAAGAATGTAGTCCTTGAAGGCTGTCTGAGCATTCTGTACAGCTAACCTTTCTTTTTGATTGATATGTAGGTACTATTGATTTGGGTTTCATTTGCCCTGAATACACTTCCCTGCCAGGTGCCCCCCCCCCCATGCGTAGTCTGATGCATCTGCAGTTAGGGTTGGGGCAGCAGGGGGTAGTTTGAATGGCAGTTCCTTCTTTTGGTGGCAGGCCTCTGCCCACAATAGCAATTCCAGGCTTAGGCAAGGTATGATAGGAATCATTGTTTCCAGGCTGCGACAATGGTGACTCCATAGATTTTTTAAGTACCATTGCAGTTTCCTCATATGCAGTCTTGCATATGGAATTATAAGAATGCATGAGGCAATGAACCCCAAGGCTTGCAGTATTTGTTGTGCAGATAGCAGGGTTTTTGTGACCATTTGTTTGAAGTAAGTTACCAAATGAATTTGCTATTCTGGCGTGAGGAAAGCCATCTGTGCAGTTGTATTCAAGCTTGCACCAGGAATGTAATCTATTGAGAGGGTACCGGTTGTGATTTCTTTTAATTTATGTTGTACCCCACACAAGTTAGAACCCTTTTTACAAATGCCGGATTTAGAAGTATGCACTGATTTTCTGCCTGAATTAGACAATCGTCCAGGTATGGATGTATTTGAATATTATTTTGCCGGCAAAATGCAATAACTGGATCCAGCCACTTAGTGAATACCCTGTGCACAGTAGACAAGACAAAGGGCAGTGCAGATAACTGATAATGCAAGAAACCTGCTTTGAAGCATAGGTATATTCTGCAAGATTCCCTGATTGGGAGGTGCAGGTATGCTTCTTATAAATCTAGAGTTGCCAACCCGGCATCTTTGCCTAGCATAGGGAGTAGGTGAAGAGTCAGCATCTTGAAATTTGGAATGTCCAGAAAGGTGTTTAGAGTAGACAGGTCCAGAACTGGACGCCATGATTTGTCTTTTCTGGGTACAAGAAAAAGCCTGGAATAGAAACCTTGTCCCTTTTCCTCTTCTGGTACTGGTTGAATAGCCCCCATGTTTAAGAGGGAAAGTACTTGTTTTTGAGCCTCTGCACACTGATTTGGGGGCACGTCTAGCCACCAGTTCGGTGTTGGCAACGTGTGGAAAAGAAATCTGTATCCCTGGGACACTATTTAAAACCCATTTGTCCTGGGGTTACGAGTTCCCAGTTCTTTGCATGAAGAGCAATCTTTCCCCCCAAAGGGGCGGCTAAAAGGTAAGTGCTTGATAGTTTTAAAAGGACGTCATTGAGACTGTTTACCATAGCGGGTGTCTTATTTCCAAATGTGGAAGTGGAGACCCCCCACTGCTTCGTTCTGAGAGTCCCCCCCTGGGACTGAAGCCTGGTGCTTTTGGTGTGTCTGGGTTTGGCTTGAGAGGATCTGGAAGGAGCTGGAAAAGACCAATTCTTAGTAGGCCAATGCCTACTAAATCTAGGACGTTAGACTTGTAAGAAATCCTTCACAGTTTGCATAGATTTAAATTTATCTTCCATCTTTTTTAGAACTTCAGCCTTGTCGTCAAATAGGCGGTCCTGATTTAAAGGAGCATCCAACAATTTCACTAACATGATCAGGCAAAGATTGCTCCTTAAGCAAAGCATGCCTTCTAAGCACAGACCCAGTAACAGCAGCCCTGCAGGAGGACTCTAAAGAATCAAAACCACATTGCAAAGTATGTTTTCCAACTTGTTCAGCAGAATGCAATAAATCCTGTAAATCTTTAATTTTCCAGTCAGGAATCAACATAATTTTCTGTTTAAGCAGTCCAATAATATGCTGTTGATATTTTAACATATAAAACTGGCAGTTTAAAGCCCTGATTGTCAAGGTTGCAGAAGTACAAACCTTCTTACCCCATCTATCCAGCGACATGGAGTCAATCAGAAACTGTAGGATTTTTAGCAGTAGAAGCCTTAATGCCCTTGGGCCCCTGCGAAATGGTTTCTGGATCTGCAACAGGACTTTTGAAAAGGAACTTGTGCGACGCAGGAACCCTGAAGTATCTGTCAGGTTTACTAGGAGATGGAGGCAGGGAATCAGGGGCCATACTTGATTCCGAAAACAAATCAACAATGTCTAATACAGGAGGTATACTATGCTGAGGTAGACTGAAATCCCCAAGCCTCTTTTTTGAATCAAAAAATTCCTGAATTTCCCAGTGGAAAGCAACCCTTAAGGTATGTAGTTTCCCCAAAAGAAAAATCCTTAGGAGGGGAAGCAGAGGGAATAGAATCCTCTGCAGCAGAATCCTCACAAGTGGGTATGGACAAATCCAGGTCATAAGATTCATAATCATGCTCAGCCCTAGGCCTCTCGGGGGGGGGGGGGGGTGTCTACCCCTGATTAGAGTAATTAGATCTTCAGCCATTTTGATAATTTGCTTTTTAGGCATAGGGACCTGAACATGTGGCCTGGGCGTCATTTTTTTAGAAATAGAGATTTAGGCCTTAGTAATGAAGGTGGAATCTATTTAATATGCAAGTTTGTAGGCCTGAATACACCCTCAGAAGCCAGTGCCTGCACAGCGGCGCTGGACCCATCCAAGGTAGAGACATCCGCAGGTTCCATAGGTGAAGCATCTCGCGGCATACCGGACTCTGAATGGGTTTCAGAGGCCTGCGAATCAGAAGTAGCGGGTATCAGAGGCTGTGAAAGCGCCTCACTGAGTACTGGCGACTGGCTTAGAAGCATCGTCGGCAGTTTTGGACCTCGGTGGCCTGTCTATCTTTGCGTTTTTTCGGAATCCCGGTAGTCGGATGGCTAACAGATGACCTTTCTGGATAATTAAACAGAGAACCGAAATATTTAGAAGCAAAAATGTACAGACGGATAGTGATTAAATAAAGCACAAAACCGACAGCAAGGTACGTCGTGGTCGGGGCCTAGGCAAGGAATACAGTACGAATGAAAATCTTTGTGAGGTATTTGCTTTACACAAGTAATACAATTATTAACTTTTACTGACATCGGTAAGGAGCAAGAAAAAGTTTACCCAACGGGGTACTTAGCTGTAAATTGAAGAATTTGGTTCTGAAACTCAAAAACGAAAATTTCAGGAGTCGGCTGACTGGCACTTGCAAACTGCTTCTGCTCCGGACACCGCACGGCAAGAAAGACTGATGTAATGGCGTTGGATGCACGTTTTATACCCCTGACCTGACGTCATGGAAGAAGAGACAGCAACCGACGCAGCACCCAAGACTTTGTTAATCAGGCCGACTGAGGGCAACCTGCCAGCGATTACCCAAATGTAATGACTGCAACAGTGAAACACGAACATCTGTACTACGTTCTTCATGTCTCTCTGTTGCAGTCATCACATTTTGGTTGATTCCCAAAGCTAAGGAAGAGTGGAGGGAGTTAAAGAGCATTGGGGCTAGCAATCAGGCCCTGTAAGACTGCTGTGGTAAACCCAGCTCTGGATTTAGAAAAGATAGACAGGTGGTAATGCGTGGTGAAAGTATATACAGAGCTCCAGGTAGCAACTTCCAGGATGTCCCTGGTAGGGACTCCTCTGAGAAATGTCGTAGAGGTACATGCAGCCCTGATGGAATGTGATCTTACCCCCTGTGGGGTAGGTTTTCCATGGTGCTTGTAGCAGAAATGGATGCACTGGGCTATCCATTTGGAAATTGTTTGCTTTGAAATGGCCTTCCCCTCTGACCCTGCAGCAAAGCTAACTAGCAGCTGGTCAGAGAGGCTTAGTCCTGTCCAAATACAATCTAAGCAGTTTGTGCACGTCCAGAGAATGCAGTATCCTTACCCCTTTACTTTGAGGATTAGGGGAAAAAAAGGCAAATGAATGGACTGGTTTAGAGCCAAACTAGACACCACCTTTGGTATAAAGGATGGATTAGTCCTGAGGGAAACCCTGTCCGCATGGAAGATAATGAAGGGTTCCACTGCCATGAGGGCCTGCAGTTCAGACACTTCACGCTGAAGTGATGGCCTGAAGTAAGGCTGTTTTACAAGAAAGGAATTTCAACTCTGCTGTAGCAGCTGGTTCGAAGGGGGGAGGGGGGTTCCAATACAAAGTTAAGGTCCCAGGCTGGAGTGGGAGCTCTCCTGGGGGGGTCTTCAATGTTTGGTCCCTCTAAGGAATTGTTTAAGCAGGGGATGAGAGAAGAGGAGTGGCTCCGTATTATAATGTGCTGAAATGGCAGAGGCATGAATCTTAATTGGAGAAAGATAGGCCCTTGAGAAGCATTTCTGTTAAATAATCTAGAATATGAGGTAAGCTGGGCACTGTTGTGCCCATCCCCTGAGCCTGGCTTCCAGGAACAGTATCTTTTCTACTTTTCTCAATCGAGCTTTCTAGTACTAGGCCTCCTGGTCTCAAGAATGACATCCAGCACCTGCTTACAGAGGGTTGCAAGAGGTGAGCTCAGGGGATTAGCCAAGCTGCAAGGTTCATGGTTTGAAGTTGAGGGTGCAGAATCTGGCCCGCCTGCTGAGACAGCAGGGAAGGGGTCTGAGGCAGGTGCCATGGTTGTAGCACTGCCAGACTGTGCAAAAGAGGGTACCAAGTGCTGGCATGGCCAGTCTGATGCAATCAGTACTGTCCTTGGCTTGTCCTGTTTGATTTTTAGTAGAACCTTTGAGAGGAGAGGCAGAGGGGGGAAGGCAAAAACTGAAAGGCTTTCCCAAGTAAAGAACCAAGCCTCCACTTTCCAAGCTTGGCTGTGGAGAGGTCTGGTGCATAATTTGTTCAACTGGTAGTTCTGAGGGGAAGCAAAAGTACAGTTGTGTACTCTTACCATAAATATAGATGTTAGACTATTAACTGTTTCAATCATTACATTTGGGTAATCTGCTGGCAGGTTGCCCTCAAGTCTGCCTGATTAACAAAGTCCTGGGTTCTGCGTCAGATGCAGTCCCTTCTTCCATGATGTCAGGGGTATAAAACATGCAGACAATGTCATTACATCAGTTTCTGTTGCCCCATATGTCAGGTGCCCCCTAATGGGGAGCAAATAAACACAAAACACAAAGGTATACCTCCAACCAAAAGCAAATACACCAAAAAGGCTTTTAAGCATAGTAAAGGAAAGCAGAGGTACAGTCAGAAAATCTAGGGGGCTGGAGGGAGGGTAACCAGGACTGCAACAGTGAATACACTAACATCTACATTTATTAAGTGTACACAACTGTACTATGTGCTTCATGTTTCACTGCTGCAGTCATTACACTTGGGCAGATGCACAAAGCTATGGTTGGGAGGAGGAGTTTATACAGCATTAGGGCCAGCTATAAGGCACTGCAAGACAGCAGTGGCAAAGCCAGCTCTGGATTTAGAGAAAATTGGTAAATGATAATGCTTGGTGACAGTATGCACAGAACTCCAGTTAGCAACTTCTAAGATGTCCCTGGTAGCAACGCCTCTGACAAAGGCTGTGTAGGTAGATGCGGCCCTGGTGGAGTGAGGTCTGATCCCCTGGGGGATAGGTTTTCCATGGTGCTTATAGCAGAAATGAATGCAATGGCTTATCCATTTAGAAATGGCTTGCTTTGAAATAGCCTTCCCCTCTACCCCTGTAGCAAATCCCACCAGCAGTTCAGATTTCCTTTGAGATTTAGTCCTGTCCAAGTAGAATCCAAGTTGTTTGTGCACATTTAAGGAATGCAGTATCCCGTTCCCCTTTATTCTGTGGATTGGGAAAGAAGGTTGACAAATGGATGGACCGATTAAGAGCCACACTGGAAACCACCTTGGGCATTAAGGATGGACTGGTCCTGAGAGATGCCCTGTCCGCATGAAAGATGAGAAAAGGCTCCATTGCCATAAGGGCCTGTAATTCAGATATCCTAGCTGAAGTGATTGCTAAAAGGAAGGCTGTTTTCAAAGAAAGAAATTTTAAGTCTGCAGTAGCAGCTGGCTCAAAAGGAGGTAAAGTGAGTTTCTCCAAAACAAAGTTAAGGTCCCAGGCAAGGGTTGGAGCTCTCCGGGGTGGTCTCAAGTTTTTTGTCCTTCTGAGATACAGCTTGAGCAGAGGATGAGAGAAGAGGGGAGGTTCTGTGTTATGAGCTGAAATGGCTGAGGCGTGGATTTTAATGGAGGAAAAAGACAAGCCCTTGTGAAGAATCTCAAGTTAAGTATTGCAAAATCGGAGGTAAATTGGGCGCTGCTGTGCTCATCCCTAAAGACTGGTTCCAGGCACAGAATATTTTCCATTTGTCAGCATAAGATTTTCTAGTACTAGGTCTCCTCAGCTCCAAGATGACATCCATCACAGGTTTGCAGAGGGATAAGGGTGAATTTAAGTGATTAGCCAGGCTGCAAGGTTTAATGTTGGAAGCTGAGGGTGCAGAATTTGGTTCTCCTGCTGAGACAGAAGGGAAGGGGTCTGAGGCAGGTGCCATGGAGATCTGCGACACTGCACAGGAAGGGGTACCAGTGTTGGCGCGGCCAGTCTGGAGCAATCAAAATCATCCTTGGTTTGTCCCGTTTGACTTTTAGAACTTTGGAGAGCAGAGGGGGAAAAGCGTAGACTGAGATTTTTCCAGCTGAAGGACAGAGCACCCACTTTCAGGCTTGTTTGTGGGAACTCCTTGTGCAAAACTTGTCCAACTGGTAGTTATGGGGGGAGGCAAATAGATCTATGTCTGGGCTCCCCCATTTGTTTGTCATGTTGAAACTCCGTGGTTCCAGTTTCCACTCGTGTGGGTCCATGATGTTTCTGCTTAGTCCATCTGACAGTGTATTCAATTTTCCAGGCAGGAATTGAGCTTGTAGATGCACTTGGTAGCTCAGGGCTGTGTTCCACAAAGCCATGGCTAGCCTGCAGAGGGGGTAGGAATGTGTACCACCCTGCTTATGTACCACATAACCGTGGTGTTGTCAGTCTTTACCATTAGTTGTCCTGGAAGAATGCAGTCCTGGCAGATAGGTTCAGTGCTAACTTCACCCCCCTCTCACCCCCCTAAAGGGCCCATATCTATACAGGAAGAATGCAGTGTCCCTGTAATCACAACTATGCAGGTAAAAGCTGCACTCTCTAAAGCCAAAAACACAGCATCCGTGGGACCAGACAACATCCCAGGTTGCGTTTTACACGAACTTAAGAATGAACTGGCTCCCCACACTTAAGCACCATGTTCAATAATAATCCCGCATCAGGCTTTGTGCCCACTGAATGGCACACAGCAACAGTTATCCCACCCCACAAAGGGGGAGCCACCACTGATCCCGGGAACTATCTACCTATTAGCCTGACGAGCCTGGTCTGCAAGGCCATGGAAGGTATAACCATGGAACTCAAAGACATTGGTAACCTCCAAACTCTGGATCCCACCCAGTTCAGGTTTGTGAAAGGCAGATCATGCCTCCTGAACCTGATCGACGACTTTGAGGCAGTCACCAAAGCCGTACATGAGGGTAAGTTTGTTCACACAGCCTATCTTGACCTCGCCAAGGCTTTCAACACCATCCCCCATTCTGGAATTATAGCTAAACTCACTAAACTAGGTATAAATCCCTACGTCACAAGATGGGTTTCCAACTGGCTCACTTGACAGAACCCACACTGTAAAAGTTGCAGACTCCAAATCTGACCTCAAAGCAGTGACAAGTGGAGTACAACAGGGTTCCATTCTGGGACCTCTCCTGCTTTGGTATCTACTTCTCTGAAGTACAAGCTAACACAAAGCCTCTGGCTAACTAACTTCGCAGTTGACTGCAAACTAGGAGCCATAGTCATGTCCCCAAATGATGTGGACATCCTACAGAAGGGCCTCACAGACAGATGCCTGGTGTCAGAGCCATGCCCTCAAGCTCAATGCCAAAAAGTGCAGTGTCATCCCCTTTGGTAAAAACTCTGTACCCATGTAACACATAGGCAGCAATCTACTTAACACCGAATGCGTGCTAAGAGACCTTGGGACCTAGGTGGACAGTAGTCTCTCTTTTGATGGTCACATCGCCACAGTAGTCAGGAAGTCCTTCTACATGGCACACCTCATCATAAAAGGGTTCTCAACCAGGAAAAAAAAAAAAAAAAAAAAAAAAAAAGAGGTAATTGTTGCCCTCTACTCGACCAATTATACAGTAAAACGCCCCTTTTGGAATGTACCTCAAGACATCTGAAGCAGCTGGAAAGGCCACAGAAGGACCTCACAAAGAGGATTACTGGCCTCTAACACATGCCCTACACTGACCGCCTCAAAAAAACTCCAGCGTTACTCCATAGCACATCTCCTACTCCAAGGTGATCTCTGCCAAACATATAAAGCTAGGTCAAATCCAGAGTTGTTGGACATGCTACACCTAAAGAAATCCCAATCCCTCCGAGCTACACGCTCTAGGGACCTAAACCTTGTCACCACAATAAACAGGACCTGCTGGAGGGAGAGATTCCATACTCTGGAACAGGCTCCCCATCTATGTCAAGCAAAGTTCATTAGCACTCAAGAAAAATCTTGAGTGGATGGGAAAAGTAGTTTTGTACCTACCATAAATGTAGATGTTAGAGTGTACACCCTGCTGCAGTCATCACACTTGGGTTATCCTGTCAGGCGGTCCCGCAGTCGGCCGGAATTCCAAAGTCTTGGTCCGGCGTCGGTTGCTGTCGCTTCTTCCCTGACGTCAGTGCGCCAGGGGTATATATAATGCAACAGACGCCATTTTCTTCAGTTTTTCTTGCCCCAGATGTCAGGTGCCCCTAAAAAGGTGGTCAGTAATTTGTACCAAATTGAGTAAACTTTGCACAAACACAAAATTCCTTCAGCTATAAGCAAATACATCAGGAAGGTATTGTAGAGATTTAGCCAGTTAGATCAGAGGGGATGGAGGGAGGGTAACCTGGACTGCAGCAGGGTGTACATTCAAATATAGACATTTATGGTAGGTACAAAACTGCACTATGTTCATCGTGTTACCCTGCTGCAGTCATCACACTTGGGTTGAATCCCAAAGCTAAGGATGGGTGGAGGAATCCTAGAGGGTTAGAGGAGGCTAGAAGGCCCTGCAGAACTGCAGTGGCAAATCCGCCCTAGTCTTAGAGTAAAGTGGTAAGTGATAGTGTTTGGTAAAGGTGTGTACTGAACTCCAAGTTGCAGCTTCCAAAATCTCCTTGGTTGGAACCCCCCTGAGAAAGGCTGTAGAAGTAGCTGTTGCCTTGGTAGAGTGGGGCCTAATGGTAGCAGGAACTGGTTTTCCATGATGGGTATAGCAGAAACGTATGCAATCACCTATCCATTCGGAAATGGTTTGTTTTGATATAGCCTTCCCTTGTGAAGCTGTAGCATAGGATACAAAGAGCTGGTTATATTTTCTGAAAGCCTTAGTTTTGTCCAAGTAGTAACGAAGTTGCCTGTGAATGTCCAAGGAATGAAGGAGTCTCTCACCTTTGTTCTGTGGATTTGGGAAGAAGGTGGGTAAGTGGATGGTTTGATTTAAAGCCACACTGGAAACTACCTTGGGCATAAAGGATTAGTTCGTAGAGAAACTCTGTCTTGATGAAAAATGAGGAAAGGTTCCACTGCCATTAGTGCCTGCAGCTCTGAGACTCTTCTAGCTGAAGTTATTGCTAGCAGCAGGGCAGTCTTCCATGATAGGAACTGAAGATCTGCAGAGAAAGCTGGTTCAAAGGGAGGTAGCGTTAGTCTTTCCAGAACAAAATTGAGGTACCATGTTGGTGTAGGTGCTCTCCTGTGTGGCCTAATGTTTTTTGCCCCTCTGAGGAACTGCCTTAGAAGTGGATGCGAAAATAAGGGTGGATCCGTGTTGCAGTGGACTGAAATAGCTGAAGCATGGATTTTAATGGAGGAGAAAGTCCTTTGTGCAACATCTCAGTTAAATACTGTAGAATGTGAGGCATGTGAGGCTGAATTGTGTCTTGGCCTTTTGCTTGGTTCCAGGCATAAAACCTTTTCCATTTGTCCGAATACGCCTTCCTGGTGCTTGGCCTCCTAGCTTCCAGAATAACATCCATAACTGCTTGGGAAAGAGGGGCTGTCTTGATGCTTAGTTGATTTGCCATGCAGCCAGATTTAAGGTTTTGAGCTGGCTGTGAAGAATCCAATTGTTTTGTTGTGTGAGCAAATGGAAATTTGTGGTAATATCCAAGGTGGGCCGTGGACCATATTCCTCAGTAGTGGGTACCAGTGCTGGCGTGGCCAGTCTGGGGCTATGAGAATCCGTCGTGGTCTCTCCTTTTTGACTTTCAGAAGTACCTTTGTGAGGAGAGGCAATGGAGGGAAGGCGTATACTGTCAGGTTTTTCCAACTGAAAGAGAGTGCTTCCAGTTTCCAAGCTTGATGAAGTGTCCTTGTACAAAATTTTGTTAGTTGATAGTTTTGAGGACTGGCAAACAGGTCTATGTCTGGAAGGCCCCATTTTTGAGTTATCATTGTAAATACTTGTGGATCTAGTTTCCACTCGTGGGGATCCATGATGTTTCTGCTGAGGTAGTCTGCCAATGTATTCTTTCCTGGCAGGAATTGAGCTTGTAACTGAACTTGGTAAGCCAGAGCTGTGTTCCATAAGATCATTGCTTGCCTGCATAGAGGGTTGGAGTGTGTACCCCCTTGTTTGTTTATGTACCACATTACTGTGGTGTTGTCCGTCTTTATTGAAAATTGTCCTGGATGTAATAGATCCTTGAAGGCTGTCTGAGCTTTCTGTACAGCTAGCATCTCTTTTTGATTGATGTGCAGATTCCCTTGATCTGCAGTCAATAGGCCTTGAACGCACTGTCCTGCCATGTGTGCCCCCCAGGCGAAGTCTGATGCATTTGTTGCGAGTTTGCCTGGCTGGGGGCAAGGTGAAAGGCTGACCCTTGTTGAGGTGACATGCCTGTGACCACCATAGAAACTCCTGTTGTAGGCAGGGAATGAGAGATCATTGTGTCCAAGCTGTGGCTGTGTTGAGACCATACGCTTTTTAGGTACCACTGTAATTTCCTCATATGCAGCTTTGCAAATGGTATTAGTAGTATACAAGATGCCATGAAGCCAAAGGCCTGCAGAATTTTTCTTGCAGTTAATTGGGTCTTTGTTGCCATTGTTTTGAAATATTGAGTCAGTTGCAGTTGTCTGGCATCAGATAAGCCTTCTGGGCCGTTGCATTCATGCTGGCACCCAGGAATGTCATTTTGTGAGGGTACTAGTTTTGACTTTTCATTTACTGTGTACCCCAGGCAATTTAGTAGATGTTTTACAAAAGCCAGATGATGCAAGAGAATGTCCTTGCTTTCTGCTTGGATGAGGCAGTCGTCCAGGTATGGGTATATTTGAATTCCTCTTTGTCTGCAGTATGCAATTACTGGTGCGAGGCATTTTGTGAAGACTCTGGGCACAGTAGATAAGCCAAAGGGCAGTGCAGAGAATTGGTAATGGGTTGAACCTGCAATGAAACGGAGGTATCTTCTGCAACTTTGCCTGATAGGGACATGCAGGTATGCCTCCTTGAGGTCCAACGTTACTAGCCATGCTTCCTTGCCCAACATGGGAAGAAGCTGCTGTAGTGTTAACATCTTGAATTTGGGTACTTGTAAGAAGGTGTTTAGAATTGAAAGGTCCAGAATTGGTCTCCAGGCATTGTCCTTTCTGGGCACTAGAAAGAGTCTTGAGTAAAATCCTTGGCCTTGCTCTGGAGTAGGTACCAGTTGAATGGCTCATGTCCATGAGAGCTGTAATTTGTTTTTGTGCCTCTGCCCATTGATTTTGTGGCAGGTTTGGCATTACTCTTTTCATTGGCAAGGTGTGAAAATGGAATCTAACCTCATAAAATTATGTCTAGAACCCATTTGTCCTTTGTGACAATGTGCCAGTTGTCTGAAAAAAGTGTGAGTTTTCCTCCCAAGGGGGCTGCCAAGAGAGTGTTACTTGGCCAGATGAGGTGCAAGTCATTGAGTTTGCCTTCTGGTAGATTGGGACCGGTCTTCTCCTCCCTTCTGTGTTCTAGTGCCCCACTGGCAAGGTTTGTACTGGGCTTGCGGTTGTCCTCTGCCTCTTGGACGTCTGTATTTACCCCTCTGTGGTCTGTCAGTAGCTGGAAAGGACCAATCTTTTGTTGGCCAGTTTCTGGTGAAGCGAGGGGGCTGTACCTGTAGGAAATCTTTGACAGTCTGCATAGATTTTGCCTTATCCTCCATTTTCTTTAAGACGTCTTCTGCTTTAACTCCAAAGAGAACATCCTGCTGTAAGGGAGCATCTAGAATCTTTGCTTTAACATGATCAGGCAGAGTTTGTTCCTTTAACCAAGCATGCCTATGTATAACAGACCCAGTGACAGCTGCTCTGCAGGAGGCCTCCAAAGAATCAAACCCACATTGTATGGTATGTTTGCCCACCTGTTCAGTTGCATATAACAGATCCTGCATTTCTTTCAATTCAGACTGTTGAGGGAGAGTGGTCATTCTTTGCTTTAACTGAGAGATTAGAAATTGCTGATACTTAAGCATGTGGAATTGGCAATTTAGTGCCCTCATAGCTAGAGTGGGGCTGAGGTGTAAACCTTTTTCCCCCACCTGTCTAGTGCTCTGGAATCCCTCTCAGAGGGTACAGGATTTTTAGCCATAGAAGCCTTAGCCCCTTTGGGACCCTGGGAGATTGTCTCTGGGTCAGCAACAGGGCTTTTATAAAGAAATTTGTGGGAATCAGGCACTCTATAGCATCTGTCAGGCTTGGCCGGAGCAGGAGGTAGAGAGTCTGGGTTCATACTGGATTCTAAGTAAACATCATCCACAATGTCTAAAACTGGTGGGATGGCAAGTGGTCTGTGCTGGGGGAGTAAAAGAAACTCTGAGCCTTTTCTTAGAGTCAGAGTAGTCCTGACCTTCCCAGTGAAAATGTTCCCACTGTGTAAAGTTCCCCCAAAGAAGTAGTCTTCAGGGGGAGAAGCTGAGGGAATGGAACCCTCAGCATCAGAATCTTCATAAGGGGAGAAGGAGTGATCTTGGTCTTCAGGAGAAGTCTGAAGAAATGGACACTTGTTCAGAGGATGCATAATCTTCCTCTTGTCTAGGCCTTTTGTCAGGAGGGGGCTGGGAACCCCTGATTAAAGAGATCAAATCTTCAGCCATTTTGAGCATCTGTTTCTTAGGCATGGGAAGAGGGGACTGAAGTGCAGTCCTTTTAGATTTAATAGTAGTCGTCTTAGGATACGTTTTAATGGTGAGCGTCGGTCTGAAAACACCTTCAGAAACCGATGGCGTTTCTGCAGCACCGACATTTTTCAGCAATGTCGTCGGTAGGGCCTGAACAAAATGGCTGCATCGACCTGGTACATTCCGCCAAAAGCTCCGAAGTGGTCTCGGGTTCCAGATCTGCGGTAGTCAGGGGCTGCGTCGGTGCCTCACTGAGGACCGGAGACCGGACCAGCCGAGGCCTTGGAATCTGGCTTAGGCCTGGGCTGTCTGTCCTTATCCTTGCGTTTTTTGTACACGCCGGTAGTCGGTTGCTCCAACGGCATAGTGTAGTTAAATTTTCTACCAAAGTAGTGTCGTGGGAAATCAAAGCGTCTTTTAATAGTACGCTTATTAAACCTAGCACAAAAACGACAACTAGTGACATCGTGGTCTGGGCCTAGGCAAGGTATGCAATAAGATTGAAAATCCTTATGAGGTATTTGCTTCCCACAAGAAATACAATTGTTATTTTTTCGACATCGGTCTGAAGCAAGAAAAGTTTCCCCAATGAGGTACTTAGCTTTATAGAAGACTTCGGTCTGAAATTCGAAAATCTCAGGAGTCGGCCGACCGGCACTTGCAAACTGCTTCTGCTTCGAGCACCGCGCGGCAAGAAAGACTGGAGAAAATGGCGTCTGTTGCATTATATATACCCCAGGCGCACTGACGTCAGGGAAGAAGCGACAGCAACAGACGCCAGACCAAGACTTTAGAATTCCGGCCGACTGCGGGACTGCCTGATGACAGAATAACCCAAGCGTGATGACTGCAGCAGGGTAACACGATGAACATTAGGAAATACACCTCTGGGATCACTTCTGTGTCTCTGCTCGACACTGGCACAGGAAAATAACTTTCTTGGGTGGTGTAAGCCAGGGAACCTTGTTGGCTAGGCTTACGTAGGCCCTTGGGCAGATAGCCTAGTACCTACATATGAACCTATGTAGGCGCATTTGATATGGGTTCCATTTGCCCTGAACGCACTTCCCTGCAAGGTGAGCCTCCCATGCATAGTCTGATGCATCTGTAGTTAGGATTTGGGTGGTAGGGGGTAGTGAATGGTAATCCCTTGTTTTGTTGGCAGGCTTCTGCGCACCACAGAACTCCAGGCGTAGGCAAGGTAGGACAGGAAAGTACAGTTGTGTACACTTACCATAAATGTAGATGTTAGAGTGTATTCACGGTTTCATTACATTTGGGTAGAATCCCAAAGCTATGGTTGGGAGGATGGATTTATACAGTATTAGGAGAAGCTATAAGGCCCTGCAGGACAGCAGTGGCAAAGCCTGCCCTGGATTTAGAAAAGAGGTAAATGGTAATGTTTGGTGAACGAGCTCCAGGTAGCAGCTTCTAGAAGGTCTCTGGTAGGAACCCCTATGAGAAAGGCTGCAGAAGTAGATGCAGCCCTGGTGGAATGGGATCGGATCCGCTTGGGGACAGGTTTACCATGGTGCATGTAGCAGAAATGAATGCAATGGCTTCTCCATTTTGAAATAGTCTGCTTTGAAATGCCCTTTCTGCCCCTGCAGCAAATGTCACCAGTAATTGTTCAGATTTTCTTAGAGATTTTGTCCTGTTTAAGTAGAAAGTACAGTTTTGTACCTACCATAAATGTAGATATTAGAGTGTATACCCTGCTGCAGTCATCACACCTGGGTTATCCTGCCGTGAGGCGGTCCTGCAACGGCCGAATTCCAAAGTCTTGGTCCGGCGTCGGTTGCTGTCACTTCTTCCCTGACGTCAGTGCGCCAGGGGTATACAAGAGGCATCCAACGCCATTTTCTTCAGTTTTTCTTGCCACAGATGTCAGGTGCCCCCCCCCCCCCCCCAAATGGTGGTCCGCAGATAGTACCAATAATAAAAAGTGTAGCATAATCAAAAAATCCCTCCAGCTATAAGCAAATACACCACAAAGGTTGCAACAGATTTTAAGGTATAGAAAAGTCTTAGGTGGTCTTAGTTAGGTCAGAGGGGATGGAGGGAGGGTAACCTGGACTGCAGCAGGGTATACACTCGAACATCTACATTTATGGTAGGTACAAAACTGTACTATGTTCGTGTTACCCTGCTGCAGTCATCACACTTGGGTAGAATCCCAAAGCTAAGGATGGGAGGAGGAGTCAAACAGGGTTAGAGGAGGCTAGAAGGCCCTGCAAAACTGCAGTGGCGAAGCCAGCTCTAGTCTTAGAGTAAAGTGGTAAGTGGTAATGTTTGGTGAAGGTGTGTACTGAACTCCAAGTTGCAGCTTCCAGAAGATCCTTGGTTGGCACCCCCCCTGAGGAAGGCTGTAGATGTAGCTACTGCCCTGGTAGAGTGGGGCCTTATGCTAGCAGGAACTGGTTTTCCATGGTGGGTGTAGCAAAAACATATGCAATGTCCTATCCATTTGGAAATGGTCTGTTTTGAGATAGCCTTTCCTTGTGATGCTGTAGCATAGGATACAAAAAGCTGGTCAGATTTTCTGAAAACCTTAGTTTTATCTAAGTAGTAACGTAGCTGCCTGTGAATGTCCAAGGAATGTACGAGTCTTTCTCCTTTGTTCTGTGGATTTGGAAAGAAGATGGGTAAATGGATAGTTTGATTTAGAGCCACACTGGATACCACCTTAGGCATAAAGGAGGGTTAGTTCGTAGAGAAACTCTGTCTTGATGAAAAATGAGGAAAGGCTCTACTGCCATTGGTGCCTGAAGCTCTGAAACTCTTCTCACTGAAGTAATTGCTAGCAGCAGGGCAGTCTTCAATGATATAAACTAAGTCAGCTGAGAAAGATGGCTCAAAAGGAGGTAGCGTAAGTTTTTCCAGAACAAAGTTGAGGTCCCAAGTAGGTGCTGGTGCTCTCCTGGGAGGCCTAATGTTTTTGGCCTCTGAGAAACTGCCTTAGGAGTGTATGTGAAAATAAGGGAGGATCCGTGTTGTAGTGAGCTGAAATAGCTGAGGCGTGGATTTTAATAGATGAAAAAGAAAGCCCTTTGTGTAACATCTCAGTTAAATATTGCAGAATCTGAAGTAGGTCAGGCTGAAGGGTATTTTGGCCTTTAGCATGGTTCCAGGCACAAAACCTTCTTCATTTGTCTGAGTAGGCTTTCCTGGTGCTGGGCCTCCTGGCCTCCAGAATAACATCAATAACAGCTTGTGAGAGAGGAGCTGGCTGGTTGCTTAGGTGATTTGCCATGCAGCCAAGTTTAAGGTTTTGAGCTGGCTGTGTAGAATCTGATTGTCTTGCTGTGTGAGCAGATGAGTAATTTGTGGTAGAATCCATGGTGGACCCAGGGCCATATTCCTTAATAGTGGGTACCCAGTGTTGGCGTGGCCAGTCTGGGGCGATGAGTATCATTCAGGGTCTCTCCATCCTGACTTTCAGCAGCACCTTTGAGAGAAGGGGTAATGGAGGAAAGGCATATACTGTCAGCATTTTCCAACTGAATGACAGTGTGTCCACTTTCCAAGCTTGATTGTGAAAAGTTCTTGTGCAAAATTATTAGTTGATAGTTTTGGGGGCTGGCAAACAGGTCTATGTCTGGGAACCCCCATTTTTGAGTCATCATTGCAAATACTTGTGGATCCAGTTTCCACTCTTGGGGATCCATGATGTTTCTGCTGAGTTAGTCTGCCAATGTGTTCTTTTTTCCTGACAGGAATTGAGCTTGTAATGAACTTGGTAAGCCAGTGCTGTGCTCCACAAGGTCATTGCTTGCCTGCATAGATGGTAGGAGTGTGTACCCCCTTGCTTGTTTATGTACCACATTACTGTGTTGTCTGTCCTTATAAGCTGTCCTGGATGTAAGAGGTCCTTGAAGGCTGTCAGAGCATTTTGTACAGCTAGCATTTCTTTTTGATGTGCAGATTCCTTTGATCTGCAGTCCATATGCCTTGAATGCACTGTCCTGCCATGTGTGCCCCCCAGGCATAGTCTGATGCATCTGTTGTCATAGTTTGCCTGGCTGGGGGTAAGGTGAAAGGCTGACCCTTGTTGAGGTGACATGCCTGTGACCACCATAGAAACTCCTGTTGAAGGCAGGGAATGAGAGGTATCATTGTTTCCAAGCTGTGGCTGTGTTGAGTCCATACGCTTTTTAGGTACCATTGTAATTTCCTCATATGCAGTTTTGCAAATGGTAGTAGTATGCAAGATGCCATGAAGCCCAAGGCCTGCAGAATTTTTCTTGCAGGGAGTTGGGTCTTTGTTGCCATTGCTCTGAAGTATTGAGTTAATTGTAGTTCGTCTGGCGCCCGATAAGCCATCTGGGCAGTTGTATTCAAGCTGGCACCCAGGAATGTCATATTTTGTGAGGGCACTAGTTTTGATTTCTTTTCGTTTACTGTGTACCCTAGGCAACTTAGATGATGTTTTACAAAAGCCAGGTGTTGCAAGAAAATGTCCTTGCTTTCTGCTTGGATGAGGCAGTCGTCCAGGTATGGGTATATTTGAATTCCTCTTTGTCTGCATTATGCAATTACTGGTGCCAGGCATTTTGTGAAGACCCTGGGCGCAGTAGATAAGCCAAAGGGCAGTGCAGATAATTGGTAATGGGTTGAACCTGCAATGAAACTGAGGTATCTTCTGCAATTTTGTCTGATAAGGACATGCAGGTATGCCTCCTCCTTGAGGTCCAACGTTACTAGCCAAGCTTTCTTGCCCAACATGGGAAGAAGCTGCTGTAGTGTTAACATCTTGAATTTGGGTACTTGCAAGAAGGTGTTTAAAATTAAAAGGTCCAGAATGGGTCTCCAAGCATTGTCCTTTCTGGGGACTAGAAAGAGCCTCGAGTAAAATCCTTGGCCTTGCTCCTGTGTAGGTACCAGATGAATGGCTCTCATGTCCATGAGAGCTGTAATTTGTTTTTGTGCCTCTGCCCATTGATTTTGTGGCAGGTTTGGCATTCCTTTTATCCTTGGCAAGGTGTGGAAATGGAATCTGTATCCTTGTGAGAATGTCTAGGACCCATTTGTCCTTTGTGATGATGCGTCAGCTGTCTGCAAAAAGTGCTAATTTTCCTCCCAAGGGAGCTGCCAAGAGAGTTTTGCTTGGCAGTTTGAGGTTTAAGTCATTGTGTTTGCCTTGTAGTAGTTTGGGACCGGTCTTATCCTCCCTTCTGTGTTGCAGTGCCCCATTGGCGAGGTTTGTAAGGGATTTGTGCTTGTCCTCTGCCCCTTGGGCGCCTGTATTTACCACTCTGTGGTCTGTCAGAAGCTGGAAAGGACCAATTTTTTGTTGGCCAATTTCTGCTGAAGTGTGGGGGCTGTACCTGTAAGAAATCTGTGTCTGCATAAATTTTGCCTTATCCTCCATTTTCTTTAAAACCTCCTCTGCTTTAACCCCAAATAAGACATCTTGCTGTAAGGGTGCATCTAGTAACTTTGCTTTAACATGATCAGGCAGAGATTGCGACTTTAACCAAGCATGCCTACGTACAACAGACCCAGTAACAGCTGCTCTAGAGGAAGCTTCCAAGGCATCAAAACCACATTGTAAAGTACGTTTGCCCACCTGTTCAGCTGCATGCAACAGATCCTGCATTTCCTTGAATTCAGACTGCTGAGGGTGCGTGCCCATCTTTTGTTTTGAGACATTAGGTATTGCTGGTATTTAAGCATGTGAAATTGACAATTTAGTGCTCTCATAGCTAGAGTAGCCGAGTTGTAAACCTTCTTCCCCCGCCTATCTAGTGCTCTGGAGTCCCTTTCAGAGGGTACAGGATTTTTAGCCATAGAAGCCTTAGCCCCTTTGGGACCCTGGGAGATTGTCTCTGGATCAGCAACAGGGCTTTTGTATAGGAATTTGTGAGAGTCAGGCACTCTATAGTATCTATTTGGTTTGGCTGGAGCAGGAGGCTGAGAATCTGGATTTAGACTAGATTCTAAGAAAACATCATCCACAATGTCTAAAACTGGGGGGATAGCAAGTGGTCTGTGCTGGGGGAGTAAAAGAAACTCTCGGAGCCCTTTCTTTGAGTCGGAGAAGTCCTGACCTTCCCAGTGGAAATGTTCCCTCATGTTATGTAAGGTTTCCCCAAAGGAATAATGTTCAGGGGGAGAAGCTGAGGGAATGGAGTCCTCAGCATCAGAATCTTCATAAGGGGGAAAAGAGTAATCCTGTTCCTCAGAGGAGCCTGAGGAAACAGACACTTGATCAGAGGAGGCATAATCCTCCTCTTGTCTAGGCCTTTTGTCGGCGGGGGGGGGGGGACACACCTGATCAAAGAAATCAAATCTTCAGCCATTTTAAGAATCTGTTTCTTAGGCATAGGGCCTTGACCTGGAGACTGAAGTGAAGTCTTTTTTGGTTGTAGAGGAGTCTTAAGCTTAGCATAAGATTTTATGGTGAGAGTAGTCGGTCTGAAGACACCTTCAGAAATCGAAGGTGTTTCTACAGCACCGGCTTGTCCTACTGCAATGTCGTCGGTAAGGCATAAAGAAAATGGCTGAGTCGGCCTAGAACTCTCTGCTGGAGAATCCAAAGCAGTCTGGGAATCCAATTCAGCGGTAGCCAGAGGCTGCGTAGGCGCCTTACTGAAAACCGGAGAACCGGCGACCGGCCCAGCCGAGGCCTCGGAGTCTGGCTTTGATCTAGGCTGCCTCTCTATCTTTGCGTTTTTTATGCACGCCGGTAGTCGGTTGCTCCGACAGCATAGTGTAATTAAATTTCCTACCGAAGTACTGTCGTGCGAAATCAAAGCGTCGCTTTATAGTTCGCTTAATGACCCTAGCACAAATTCGACAACCAGTGACGTCGTGGTCTGGGCCTAGGCAAAGTACACAAAAAGAATGAAAGCCCTTATGAGGTATTTATTTTCTTCCCACAAGAAATGCAATTAACTTTTTCTGATATCGGACTGAGGCAAGAAAAGGTTCCCCAACGGGGTACTTAGCTTTGAAGACTTCGGACTGAAACTCTATTCAAAAATATCAGGTGTTGGCAGACCGGCACTTGCGAACTACTTCTGCTTCGAGCACCGCGCAGCAAGACTGGAGAAAATGGCGTCGGATGCCTCTCGTATACCCCTGGCGCACTGACGTCAGGGAAGAAGCAACAGCAACCGACGCCGGACCAAGACGTTGGAATTCGGGCTGACTGCGGGACCGCCTGACAGCAGGATAACCCAAGTGTGATGACTGCAGCAGGGTAACACTATGAACATTCTTATTTGTCTGTGTACATCCAATGAATGCAAAATCCGCTCACCCTTGTTCTGTGGATTTGGGAAAAAGGTTGGCAGATGAATGGTCTGATTAAGAGCCACATTAGATACCATCTTAGGCATAAAGGATGGATTGGTCCTGAGAGCCACCCTGTCCGGGTAAAAGATAAAAGGCTTCACTATCATGAGAGCCTGTAGTGCTGAAATCCTTCCAGCTGAAGTGACTTCTAAAAGTAAAGCTGTCTTCCAAGAGAGAAATTTTATGTCTGCAGTAGTAGCTGGTTCAAAAGGGGGTAGGGTGAGTTTTTCCATCACAAAACTGAGGTCCCATGCAGGAGCTGGTGCTCTCCTGGGAGGTCTTAAATTGTTGTCCCCTCTGAGGTACTGCTTTAGCAGGGGATGAGAAAAGAGGGGAGCCTCTGTGTTGTAATGAGTTGAAATGGCAGAGGCATGGATTTGTATGGAAGAAAAAAAGATAGGCCATTGTGAAGCATCTCAGTTAAATATTGCAGAATCTGAGGAATATTGGGCATTGCTGTGCTTATTCCTTGTGCTTGGTTCCAGGCACAGAATCTTTTCCATTTGTCAGCATACGATTTTCTAGTACTAGGACTTCTAGCTTGCAAAATGACATCCATCACAGATTTGCTGAGAAATGTAACTGGTGAAATTAAGTTGATTAGCCATGCTGCAAGATTCAGAGTTTGGAGCCAAGTGAGCAGAATTCGATAGTTAAGGTGTCTGAGGCAGGTACCATGGAGGAAGGTGTGACATATTGCGTAGGAGCGGATGCCAGTGTTGGCGAGGCCAGTCTGGAGCAATCAGAATCATTTTGGTTTTTCCTGTCTGACTTTTAGTAAGACCTTGGAGAGCAGAGGCGGGGGGGGCATAGACCGATAGGTTTTTCCAGCTGAAGAACAGAGCATCCACTTTCCAAGCCTTTTGTGATGAATTCTTGTGCAGAATTTGTCCAACTGATGGATCTTTTTGCCTCACCCCAAAACTGAGTCTGTGCTCCCCCATTTGCAGGTCAACATGCGGAATATTTGTGGATCCAGTTTCCATTCGTGTGTGTCCATAAGATTTCTGCTTAGTCTGCCAGAGTATTTTGCTTTCCTGGCAGGAATTGAGCTTGTAGATGTATCTGGTAAGTCAAAGCAGTGTTCCACAAAGCCATGGCTAGTCTGCAAAGGGGGTAGTAATGGGTACCCCCCTGCTTATGTACCACATGACTGGTGTTGTCTGCCATTATCAGTTGTTGTCATGGATGAAGATGGTCCTTGAAAGCTGTCAAGAGCATTCTGTACAGCTAGCATCTCTTTCTGGTTGATATGCAAGTGCATGTGATTTGGGCTCCATTGGCCCTGAACGCATCTCCCTGCCAGATGCGCCCCCCCCCCCAAGCATAATCTGATGCGGCTGTAGTCAGGGTTTGGGTGGCAAGGGGTGGAAGGAATGTCAGTCCCTTGTATTGGTGACAAGCCTCTGCCCACCATGGGAACTATTGCTGCAGGCAAGGAATGACATTAATCATTGTTTCCAGGCTGTGACCATGTTGACTCCATAAGCTTTTTAGGTACCACTGAAGTTTCCTCATATGCAGTCTTGCATATGGAATTATTAGAATGCAGGAAGCCATGAACCCCAAGGCCTGCAGAATTTGTCTTGCAGATAGCTGGGATTCTGTGGCCACTTGTTTGAAGTAAGTCATCAATTGAATTTGTTTTTCTGGTGTGAGAAGTCATCTGGGCAGTTGTATTCAAGCTAGCACCCAGGAATGTAATTTGAGAGGGTACCAGTTGTGGTTTATGGTGTACCCTAGACAAGTTAGAAGCCTTTTTACAAACGCCAGATGCTTTAGAAGAGTGTCCTTGTTTACTGCCTGAATTAGACAACCGTCCAGGTATGGATAAATTTGAATGTTTCTTTGTCTGCAAAATGCAATTACTGGTGCAGTAGATAAGCCAAAGGGCAGTGCAGAGAACTGGTAATGCAAATAGCCTGCTTTGAAGTGGAGGTATCTTCTGCAAGATGCCCTGATTGGGATATGCAGGTAAGCCTCTTAAGTGTAGAGTTACCAACCAGGCATCCTTGCTTAGCATAGGCAGTAACTGTTGAAGAATCAGCATCTTGACTTTTGGAATATCCAGGAATGTATTTAGAATGGATCAGTCCAGAATTGGACGCCATGATTTGTCTTTTCTGGGTACCAGGAAAAGTGTAATAAAAACCTTGTCCCTTTTCTGGTACTGGTTGAATAGCCCCCATATAACATTTTGGAAATAGAGTATATTTTAGAGCATTTATTATAACTAATTGCCTTAATATTGCTACAACGCAAGTGCTCAAGGTTGCACTGCATCTGAAGTGTTTGTGTGTTTTAGCTGCTTTTCTGTATATATTGACTTCTCTGTATATGTAGACTAGCTACTTATTCTGCAGTGTTACTGCCTCAAATAATTTTTCAGTTGTGCACTTGCCTTGCCTCATTTAAAAAGTTTTAAATTGCTAATTTTGTAGAGTTTTAATTGCATTTACTGTTTAGGACTACACACTCAAGTGTGCTGGTGTTTTCTGTGTTTATTTACTGTATTATTGCATTGTTTAGCCTGTTTCAACAAAAAAAAAAATACCATCTTGTTTGCTCGTTTCCCACCTTTTCTAGCCAGTCCATATCCCAGGCTTTGCTTGTCTCAGGACTTTTTTCTGTGCTCACGAGCTATCCAGACCTTGCTGTGGTAGAGGGAAGTTCTACTACTTACCAGTGGGACTGGTGAGCATTGTACTGCCTAACACTAGAGTGGTTTCCATCTCTGAAATTGTAATTCTATTAGCGTTTTTGGGCTGATTTCTATCCCTTTCAACTTTCTGGCTTAAAAATGCATGTGTTTGCACATTTTTCACATCGTGCAGCACTGCGAGGCTACAGTTAAACTATTCCAGGTGCCAGAAAGTCTGCTCCTCAAATTTCCCCTTAGAACTAGCTGGTTTCGCAGTAGTAGCACTAAAATCTGAACCCCTGTGACTAGCACTTGCTCTAGAACCTGCTGGAAAGCACTATGAAGCCTGAAACTGATTCAAGCACTCAGCTCTCCTGGTCAACAATGAGAAATTAATCATAGGCACTAAACAGCCTATAATTGCAAAGTACCTTGCAAAGGTGAGGGAAAACAGCTCTTAAACTTTACAAAAAAAGCACCTAAACAGGCATGTCCAAGGGTCAGCTTCCGGTGATTTCTCCTGTCCACCTGGTGAATCTGAGCATACTGGGGCAGTGCAGCAACTGCCTCATGTACACAGACAATCCTCTCTTCCTACCACCCAACACTACAATCTGCGAGATATGCACTTACATAGCCAAACTGGAAGCAAAGCTCTCTCTGGCCAAGATTGTGCTAGACAGTCAAGGAGAAGGTTAACACCTGCATTACACCTCAAGCAACTCCTAGCCCTCCAAAACCCAAACCATCAATGCCCACACATACCAACACTAAACCCACATATGCGGAAGCCCTTAACATTAACCTGCCCAAGCAACAAGGACCTCCGAAGCCGAAAGCAAACAGTCACAACCAAAGTGACACAGCTCACAACACCAATGTGCCATCCAACAGTCCCTAAGGCAAGACAATGTACCCAGCACTTTAGTCATAAGTGACTCTAGTCAGGCACACTGATGTCCCACTCACCAGGCTGAAAGTACAGTTTTGTACCTACCATAAATGTAGATGTTAGAGTGCTCATACAGCTGCAGTCATAACAGATGGGTTATCCTGCCGTCAGGCGGGTCCTCGGTCGGCCGAATTCCAAAGTCTAGGTCCGGCGTCTGTTGTCGTCACTTCTTCCCTGACGTCAGTGCGGCAGGGGTATAAAAGCTAGCAGACGCCATCTTCTTCAGTTTTTCTTGCCCCAGATGTCAGGTGCCCCCAGAAGGAGGGAAAACAAACTTATGTAATCATGCAATATAGAATAATCAAAAAACAGTAGTTTGCAAGCAAATACACCATAAAAGAATACCCCAAATAGGTTGTATGAGAAGGTGTTTGTCACAAGGCCTGTCCTAAGAGGGGATGGAGGGAGGGAAACCTGGACTGCAGCAGTATGAGCACTCTAACATCTACATTTATGGTAGGTACAAAACTGTACTATGGTCATCGTGCATACAGCTGCAGTCATAACAGATGGGTAGAATCCCCAAGCTAAGTAGGGGTGGTAGGCACTAAGTGGAACTAGGAGGAGCAAGGATGCCCTGCAAGATAGCTGTGGCAAATCCCGCTATAGATTTAGAGTAAAGTGGAAGGTGACATGTTTGGAGAAAGTGTGCACTGAACTCCAAGTGGCTGCTTCCAAAATGTCCTTGGTAGGAACCCCCCTGAGGAAAGCTGCAGAGGTAGCTGTGGCCCTTGTGGAGTGGGATCTGATGCTTGAAGGCACAGCTTTTCCATGAAATGAGTAACAAAAGCGTATGCAGTGGGCTATCCATTTTGAGATTGTCTGTTTGGAGATGGCCTTTCCTTGAGCACCTGTAGCATAGGACACAGAGTTGCTTGGATTTCCTGAATGGCTTTGCCCTGTCCAAATAATAACGAAGTTGTCTGTGAATGTACAAGGAATGCAGTAGTCTTTCCCCTTTGTTTTGTGGGTTAGGGTAAAAGGTAGTTAAGTGGATAGTCTGATTCAAGGCTACACTGGCTACTACCTTTGGCATAAAGGTAGGGTTGGTTCGTAAGGAAACTCTGTCTTGATGGAAAATGATGAAAGGTTGCACAGCCATGAGGGCCTGTAGTTCCGAAACCCTGCATGCTGAGGTGATAGCCAGAAGGAAGGCCGTTTTCCATGACAAGTATTGTAGTTCTGTTGAAGCAGCTGGCTCAAATGGAGGAAGTGTCAGCTTTTCCAATATGAAGTTGAGGTCCCAAGCAGGGACTGGTGGTTTCCTTGGGGGTTTTATATTCTTAGCCCCTCTGAGGAACTGTCTTGAGAGGATGAGAGAATAAAGGAGGATATGTGTTGTATTGTGCAGAAATGGCTGAAGCATGGATTTTGATGGAGGAGAAGGAAAGTCCACTGTTTAACATCTCAGCTAGATACTGTAAAATTTGAGGTAAATTTATTACCCAAGGATTCTGGCCCTTTTTCTGATTCCAGGCACAAAACAGTTTCCATTTGGCGGAGTAGGCTTTTCTACTAGAAGGTCTTCTGGCCTCCAAGATGACATCCTGCACCTCCTTGGAGAGGGTCTGTTGGGAAATCAAGGGATTCTCCATGCAGCTAGATTTAGGGTTTTGAGCTGGCTGTGAAGAGTTTTGAAGTTGTGCTGGGACAACAGAAGAGGCACTAGAGGTAGGATCCATGGTGGGGAATGAGTCAGGCTCTTCAGGAGTGGATACCAGTGTTGTCTTGGCCAGTCTGGAGCAATGAGAATCATTTTCGGCCTCTCTGCTCTGGCTTTTAATAGAACTTTGGGCAGCAAAGGGAGAGGCGGAAAGGCATAGACTGTCAATTTTGTCCAATTGAAAGAAAGTGCGTCCACTTTCCAGGCCTGTGGATGATAGGTCCTCGAGCAAAATTTTTTCAATTGGTAATTTCTGTGGGTAGCAAAGAGATCTAGGTCTGGCTGTCCCCATGCCTGAATTATCTTTGCGAAAACTTGAGGATACAACTTCCATTCGTGTGGATCTGTCATATTTCTGCTTAGGCTGTCCGCCAGTGTGTTTTCCTTCCCTGGCAGGAATTGTGCCTGAAGCTGGATTTGCAATTCCAGAGCTGTGTTCCAAAGGGTCATGGCTAGTCTGCACAGGGGGTATGAATGAGTTCCCCCCCTGTTTGTTTATGTACCACATCACTGTGGTGTTCTGTCCTGATCAATAGCTGGCCTGGATGCAGTATGTCTTTGAAGGCCATAATAGCATTTTGCACTGCTAGCATTTCCTTTTGGTGTGTAGGTGCTTCTCTTTTTAGGACCATTTTCCCTGAATGCACTGATCTATCATGTGTGCCCCCCAGGCGTAGACAGAGGAGTCTGTTGTGATGATTGGAGTTGCTTGAGGTAAGCAGAAAGGGAGACCTATGTTTCTTTGGCATGCTTGAGCCCACTACAGAAATTCCTTTTGAAGACATGGAATGAGTGGTATAATGGTTTCCAAACTGTGGCTGTGTTGAGACCATAAGTTTTTTAGGTACCACTGAAGTTTCCTCATATGCAGCTTTGCACATGGGATCAGCAGGATGCAAGATGCCATGAATCCCAGAGCCTGCAGGACTTTCCTTGCAGTCAGCCTGGTGAAGGTTGCCATTTTGCTGAAGTATTGAGATAGTTGCCCTTGTTTGTCTGGCGTGAGGTAGGCCATCTGGGTTTGTATTCAAGCTGGCACCCAGGAAAATTATTGTTTGAGAGGGTATTAGTTTTGATTTCTTTTTGTTGACTGTGTATCCCAGAAAGTTCAACGGTTTTATTACAAACGCCAGGTGTTTCAGAAGTATGTCCTTGCTGTCCGCTTGGATCAGGCAGTCATCCAGATATGGGTAGATTTGTATTCCTTGAAGTCTGCAGAAGGCAATTACTGATGCCAGGTATTTCGTAAACACTCTGGGTGCAGTAGATAAGCCAAAGGGCAATGCAGAGAATTGATAATGGGTTGAACCTGCAAGAAATCTGAGGTATCTTCTGCAATCTTGTCTGATAGGGACATGCAGGTATGCCTCCTTGAGGTCCAATGTTACCAGCCAAGACTCCTTGCCCAGCATGGGAAGAAGCTGCTGTAATGTGAGCATCTTGAATTTTGGTACCTGTAAATATGGGTTTAGGATGGATAGGTCTAAAATAGGTCTCCAATCTTTGTCTTTCCTTGGTACCAGGAATAGTCTGGAATAAAACCCTTGACCTTGTTCTTTTGCAGGTACCTTTTGAATAGCTTTCATGTCCATGAGAGCTGAAATTTGTTTTTGTGCCTCTGCCCTTTGATTTTGTGGCAGGTTTGGCATGCCTCTCATTTTTGGAAGGGTGTGAAAGTGGAATCTGTAGCCTCTGTCTATAATGTCCAGAATCCATTTGTCTTTTGTGACAATATGCCAATTTGAGAATGCCAGTTTTCTGCCTAAAGGTGCTGCCATTAAAACTTTGCTTGGCAGGTAAAGGGGAAAGTCATTGTGTCTGCTTTCTGAATGACTGATCTATCTTCTCCACCTCTTGGGGTTGGTGCTTGCCATTGTCTGGCTCTGAATGATCCTTGAGATTGCCCTCTACCCCTCGGGCGCCTGTATCTGCCTCTGAGGTCTGTTCGTGGCTGGAAAGGACCAATTTTATGAAGGCCAGTTTCTGCTGAAACGTGGAGGATGTACCTGCAGGAAATCTTTCACTGTTTGCATTGATCTCGCCTTTTCCTCCATTTTCTTTAGTACCTCCTCAGCTTTAACACCAAACAATACATCCTTTTAAAGAGGTGCATCTAGTAATTTAGCTTTGACATGATCTGGTAAGGCTTGTTCTTTGAGCCAAGCATGGCTACGTATGACAGACCCTGTAACAGCAGCTCTACATGAGGCCTCAAGCATCAAAACCACACTGCAAGGTATGTTTACCCACTTGCTCTGCACTATGCAACAAATCCTGCAACTCTTAAATCTGGTTGTTCAGGTTGTGTCATTTTGCTTTTCAACTGAGATAACAAAAACTGTTGATACTTTAACATATGGAACTGACAGTTTAATGCCCTCATGGTTTAAGTGGCCGAGGTGTACACCTTTTTCCCCCACCTTTCTAAAGCTCTGGAATCTCTCTCCGAAGGTAATGGGTTTTTAGCAGTAGAGGCCTTAATTCCCTTGGGACCCTGTGAAATAGTTTCTGGGTCAGCAGTATGGCTTTTGTATAGGAACTGGTGTGAATCAGGAACCCGGTAATACCTGTCTGGTTTAACAGGAGCTGGAGGTAAAGAATCTGGGTTGAGGCTGGCTTCTGTGTACACATCATCTAATATATCTAAGACAGGAGGGATAGCCAGAGGCCTATGCTGGGGGAGCAAGAGAAAATCCCTGAGCCTTTTCTTGGAATCTGAGTAATCTTGGCCTTCCCAGTGAAAGTGTTCCCTCAAAGTATGTAGGGTTTCCCCAAAAGAGTAGTCCTCAGGGGGGGGGAGACCGAGGGAAAAGACTCCACTGCATCAGAGTCTTCAAAAGGAGAATATGTATATTCCTGGTCCTCAGAATGTTCAGAGGTAATACAGGCTTGATCTGAGGAAGGGTAGTCTTCCTCTAATCTGGGCCTTTTGTCCGGGGGGGGGGGGTTGAGAACCCCTGATGAGAGTAATCAAATCCTCAGCCATTTTGAGCATCTGTTTTTTAGGCATGGGGCCTTGAGAGGGGGTCTGTGGTCCTTGTTTTTTAGTTTTCATGGCTGCTTTAGATTTTGTGAATGCCTTAATAGAGAAGGAGGAAGGCCTGAAGACACCTTGAGAAAAGGCAGGCCTGTCTAAACTGAGTTTCCCCAAGAGTGGCGTCTGTATCTGTAGTCGGAATGGGGGCAGAGGAGCCTGCGACCTCGGGCACAGAAGACACCGGTAATGGTGTCATCGGTACTCAGGGGCTGCGTAGGTGCCTCGCTGAGAACCGGTAGTCGGCCTTAGCGTGGTCAGTAGAAGTCACGGACCTCGTATGTCGGTCCTTATCTTTGCATCTTTTACTCAAAACTGGAGTCGGAGTATCCGACGACATAATATAATTAATTTTTTACCAAAATAGTGATGGGCGAACTCCGCCCGACGCTTAATAGTGCGTTTGTTGAATCTAGCACAAAAACGGCAGGCCGAGACGTCGTGGTCTGGGCCTAAGCAAAGAATACAGAGAGTGGAAATCCTTATGCGGTATTTGCTTCCCACATGAAATGCAATTATTAACTTTGTCTGACATCGGTCTGAGGCAAGAAAAGTTTCCCCAACGGGGTACTTGGCTTTCAAGAAGACTTCGGCTGAAATATTTTCGTAAATCTCAGGAGCTGGCCGACTGGCACTTGAACTGCTTGTGCTTCGGGCACCGCGCGGCAAGAAAGATAGAAGATGGCGTCGGCTGGCTCATACCCCTGCCGCACTGACGTCAGGGAAGAAGCGACGACAACTGACGCCGGACCTAGACTTTGGAATTCGGCCGACCGAGGACCCGCCTGACGGCAGGATAACCCATCTGTTATGACTGCAGCTGTATGCACGATGAACATCAAGGAGAAAATTACAGTTAGCTGCCTGTCGGGAGCCAGGATCCGCCACAACGCATGCACTCAAGTCACTCCACAACAAGTACAAATACGACTCTGTCATTGTCCATGCTGGAGTGAATGACTTGAGACATACCTCCCTGGACTACATGGAGAGACATGGAAGAGCTCTTGGATCATGTGACCCAGACAGGTATGACCCTAGCCCTGAGTGGCATCCTGCCTTCACCCAGAATGATACCACAGTACAAGGACAAAATGACTGACTTCAACAATTGGTTAAGCTTCTGGTGTCATTCAAAGGGGATCCAGTATTTGTCTGCCTGGGAAGACATGATGGACAAACCACGATGCTTTGCCAGAGATGGCCTGCAGCTGTCACCCCTGGGATTCAGGTTACTGGCTAAAGCTCTTGCTCCCCTATAGTGCCTTTTTTAGGCAAGGTTCAAAGGATAAAATCACCACCGTAACAGATACAAGCATGCAAAATCTGAAGGTAATGCTACTCAATGCTAGAAGTCTAAACCTCAAAATGCACTCTCACAAGGCACTCCGAAAAATGGAGAACATTGATATCTGTGCAGTAACTGAGACCTGGTTCAAGGCTCCAGAGAGCACCCCTGCAATACCAGGCTACAATTCTTACCACACTTTTTGGCCACAAAACTAAGACCGAAACACTAAAGGTGGAGGAGTGTCCATATTCACCAAGGATATTCACACCTACAGGCTAGTTGCCCAACACAATGCATCTGAAATTCTTCAGGTGCAACTAACACTAGTTAAGACTAATACAAAATCGGAGCTTGCTAAAGATCCCCCACCATGCCTCAAGATTCTCACTACACCTTTCTAAACATACTGGAAAATATTAAGATACAACCAAATACCCTAATACTGGGCAATTTCAACTACCCTGCCATTAATTGGGAAAACTACTCTGGTACAAACTCCTTTTCCCAACGGTTCTTGGAATTCATAAATTCCAATGCCCTGGATCAACTAATCCATTGTCCCACCAGGGGCTCCAATATCCTAGACCTGGTCATTACCAACACGGGAGATAGATGCTCCACACCAGTGGTCACCCCCTCATTGGTCAGGTCTGACCATAAGCAAATCACCTTTGACATCCACATCCCACTCCCACCTCCCAGTAAGGAAACCTCCTTAAAAAACTTCTCCAAAGCCAACTTCATACTACTGAAGTCAGAAGTGACAAACTTCACAATACCCACGCAGACGGGATCTGGAAGTTCGACTGCAGAATCCTACACTAAGGCACTGTACGAGCACATCCACTCGTGCATGAATCATGCCATCCCAAATAGAACCAAGATGCTCTTCTCCAAAAAAAGGAAGCCAATCTGGTGGTCCCCCGCTATAAAAAAAACTATACAACAGAAGGAAGAAACTGTTGCAGAAAAAAGGAAAATCTCAGGATGCAAAAACTCCCTCACCAGCCTCAGAAAGAAGCTGAGATCCCTCAAAATCCTCAAAAGCTACTTACGAAAATAAAACTGCCAAAGATTCCAAAGACAACCACAAGGCATTCTATAGTTATGTCAAGAATCTAAATGGCAATGCTCAGATCTGCTCTGAGCCACAACAGAATGGCACTAAATATACTGATCCCAAGAAGGATATTGCCAATATCCTGGCAGATCTATTTAGTGCCAACTTCACCCCCCTCTCACCCCCTAAAGGGCCCATCTCAATACCAAAACATGGCCAAATTCCAATAACCATGGCCACACAGGTAGAAACTGCACTCTCCAAAGCTAAGAATACAGAATCAATGGGACCAGATGACATCCCAGGCAATGTACTACATGAACTACAAAATGAACTGGCACCTCACCTAAGTATCATGTTTAACAGCCTCACCTATGGCTTCATGCCCACCGAGTGGCACACAGCTACAGTTATCCTGCTCCACAAGGAAGGATCCACCTTGGATCCCGGGAACTACCATCCCATCAGTCTGACAAGCCTGATCTGCAAGGGCAAGGAATGCATCATGGAACTTAAACATGGGCAACCTTCAAACAATGGACCCCACCCGGTTTAGGTTTGTGAAGGGCCGATCTTGTCTCCTGAATCTGACTGACTTCTTCGAATCAGTCTCCAGAGCTGTGGACGAGGGTAAGGTGGTCCACACAGCCTATCTGGTCCTCACCCAGGCCTTTGACACCATCCCCCACTCTGGAATCATAAATAAACTTACTAAGCTGGGCATAAATCCCTACGTCACTTGATGGGTTGCCAACTGACTTACTGACGCAACCCAGACTGTAAAAGTAGCAGACTCCAAATCCAGCTCCAGACAAGTGGAGTACCTCAGGGTTCAATCCTGGGACCACTCGTTTGGCATCTACTTCTCTGAAGTACAGGCCAACTCTAAGGGACTCTGGCTAACAAAGTTTGCAGATGACTGCAAACTGGGAGTCATTATTGAATCCCCAAATGTGGATATTCTACAAAAGGGCCTTACAGAAACAGATGTCTAGTGCCAGAGCCATGGGCTCAAGCTTAATGCAAAGAAATGTATAGTTATCCCCTTTGGAAAAATACATGTACCCATGAATTACCACTTAGGTGGCAGGACACTAAACATCGAAAGTGTGATGAGAGACTTAGGGACACAGGTGGACAGTGGTCTCACTTTCGATAACCACATCACCACAAGAGTCAGGAAATCCTATGTGGCACACCTCATCACCAAGGGCTTTTCATCCAGAAAAAAGGAGGTCAGTGTCCCACTGTACTCATCCCTCAGACCCATTAGAGTATAATGTCCAGTTTGGTATGTACCTCAAGACATCTGCAACAGCTGGAAAGGCCACAGAAATACCTCACTAAAAAAATCACAGGCCTAAAGCAGATGCCATATGCTCACCATCTAAAATAACTCCAGCTATACTCTGTGGCATACAGTCTACTCAGACGCGATCTCTGCTTAACATACAAGGCCATGTCAAACCCTGAGCTGTTGGACATGCTCCACTTAAAGAAATCCCAATCCCTCAGAGCCACACACTCCAGGGATCTAAACCTAGTCATCACAATGAACAAAACACGCTGGAGAGATAGGTTCCGGACCCAGAGACTCTACATACTATGGAATAGACTGCCCATACATGTCAAGCAGAGTGCCTCACTGGCTCTCTTCAAAAGGAACCTTGACGATTTGATGGGAGATAGGAAACTCACCCCGGGGATCATGTCAGTCGCCCTGCTTGACAGGGGTCCAGAGAAGTAAATACTGTGGGAAGAAATATCCAGGGAACTGTTATGGCTAGGCTTGCATAGGCCCTAGGGCCAATAGCCTAGTACCAGTCTATGACCCTATAAGGGACAACTTGTTTCTGGGCCTCTGCCCACTGATTTGGAGGCAGATCTGGCCATCCGTTTGGGATTGGCAACGTGTGGAAATAAAATCTGTAACCCTGGGATACAATATTTAAAACCCACTTGTCCTGCGTAATTAGCTGCCAATTACGTGCATGAAGTGCCAATCCCCCCCCCCCCCAAAAAGATAAGTGCTTGGTGATTGCAGAGGAAAGTCATTGAGACAGTTTACCATAAGAAAGTGCCTTGTTACTTCCAGATTTGGAGGTGGAAGCACCCCATTGTTCTGTTCTGCAAGTTCCTTGTGACTGAAACCTGGAGCCTTTGGAGTGTCTGGGTTTGACCTGAGCGGCTCTGGTGGGTACTGGAAAAGACCAATTCTTAGCAGGCCGGTGCCTAATGAACCTGGGTGGCTGTACTTGTAGGAAATAGTTTACAGATGCAAAGATTTAGCTTTATCTTCCATCTTTTTCAAAACTTCTTCTGCCTCATTACCAAATAGACTGTCCTGTTGTAAAGGAGCATCCAGCAATTTTGTTTTAACATGATCAGACAGATTTTGCTCCTTGAGCCAAGCATGCCTTCTTATCACAGATCCAGTTACAGTGGCCCTGCAAGAGGCCTCCAAGGAATCAAAACCACATTGCAAAGTATGCTTTCCAAATTGTTCAGCTGAATGCAATAAATCCTGCAACTCTATTTTCCACAGTCAGAAATTAACATAATTTTCTGTTTAAGTAAGCCCATGACATGCTGCTGATATTTAAGCATATGAAATTGACAGTTTAAAGCCCCGATTGCCAAGGTTGCAGATGTGTAAACCTTCTTACCCCATCTATCCAGTGCCCTGGAGTCTATCAGAAGGGGTAGGATTTTTAGCAGTAGAAGCCTTAACGCCCTTGGGACCCTGAAAAATGGTTTCAGGGTCAGCAGTAGGGTTTTTAATAAGGAATTTGTGGTAGTCAGGAACCCTGTAACATCTGTCTGACTTGCTAGGAGCCAGAGGCAGGGAATCAGGAGCCATGCTGGATTCTGAGAAAACAATCGACAATGTCTAGAACAAGGGGTATAGCCAAAGGCCTATGCGGAGGTAGAAGGAAGAAATCCCTAAGCCTCTTTTTAGACTGAGAAGTCCTCACTTTCCCAGTGAAAGTGTTCCCTTAAGATATGCAAAGTTTCTCCAAATGAAAAATCCTCAGAAGCAGAAGGGATGGAATCTTCTGCATCAGTCTCCTCATAAGGTGGAATATATAATTCCTGATCAGAAAAGGAATCAGAAGACATAGAAACCTGATCAGATTCATAGTTAGTGCCTTGCCTAGGCCTCTTAGCAGGAGGTGGATGGGAACCCCTGATCAAGGTAATTAAATCCCCAGCCATTTTGATGATTTGTTTTTTAGGCATAGGGACCTGTGCACATGGCCCAAGCGTTGGTTTTTTAGACACAGAAGTTGATTTTGGCCTAGGTTTTGAAGATGGCGTCTGTTTAATATACAAATCTTTAGGCCTGAAAACACCCTCAGAAGCTGGTGCCTGCTCAGTGGCTCCGGACCCATCTAAGGTAGAGACATCCACAGGTTCAATACTGAGCGTCTCGCAGCATACCGGACTCTGAATGGGTCTCAGTAGAGGCCTGCAAATCAAAAGTAGTGGTTATCAGGGGCTGCAAATGCGCCTCACAGAGTACAGGCAAACCTGCGACTGGCTTAGGAGCTTAGTCTGTTTTGAACCTCTCTCTTTCTTTGCTTTTTTTGCATATTCCGGTAGTCTGATTGCTAACCGACGTTTCTGGATAGTTAAAATCTTCAGCCAAAATACTCTGATGCAAAAATATACTGACGCTTAATAGTGCATTGATTTAATTTAGCACAAAACAGACAGCAAGGCACATTGTGGTCAGGGCCTAGGCAAGGAATACAGTACAAATGAAAATCCTTGAGGTATTTGCTTCCCACAAGTAATACAATTAACTTTTACTGACATCGGTAAGGAGCAAGAAAAAGTTTCCCCAACGGGGTTACTTGGCTTTAGGTTGAAGACTTCGGTTCAAAACTCGGAAACAAAAATTTCTGTAGTCGGCCGACCGGCACTTACGAACTGCTTCTGCCTCGGGCACTGTGCGGCAAGAAAGACTGATGAAAATGGCATAGACTGCAAGTTTTATACCCCCCTGACGACAGGACGTCATGGAAGGGACAGCCGATGCAGGACCCAAGACTTTGCTAATCAGGCCGACTGAGGACAACCTGCCAGCAGATTATCCAAATGTAATGACTGCAACAGTAACACGAACATTGATTGTTTCCAGGCTGTGACAATGTTGACTCAGACTTTTTAGATACCACTGTAGTTTCCTCATATGCAGTCTTGTATATGGTATTAGAAGAATGCAGGAGGCCATGAACCATAACGCTTGCAGTATTTGTCTTGCAGATAGCAGGGTTTTTGTGGCCACTTATTTGAAGTAAGTTACCAAATGAATTTGCTTCTCTGGCGTGAGGAAAGCCATCTGGGCAGTTGTATTCAAGCTTGCACCCAGGAATGTAATCTGTTGACAGGGTACCAGTTGTGATTTATTTTCGTTTATGATGTATCCTAGACAAGTTGGAACCCTTTTTACAGGCGCCAGATTTAAAAGTATGCCCTGGTTTTCTGCCTGAATATGAATAGGTATGGATAAATTTGAATATTTGCCTGCAAAATGCAATAACTGGAGCCAGGCACTTTGTGAATACCCTGGGCGCAGTAGACAAGCCAAAGGGCATTGTAGAGAACTGATAATGCAAGTAGCCTGCTTTGAAGCGTAGGTATCTTCTGCAAGATTCCCTGATTGGGATGTGCAGGTATGCTGCATTTAAATCTAGAGTTGCCAACCAGGCGTCTTTGCCTAGCATAGGGAATAACTGAAGAGTCAGCATCTTTAATTTTGGAACCTCCAGAAAGGTGTTTAGACAGATCCAGGATTGGACGCCATGATTGGTCTTTTCTGGGTACCAGGAAAAGCCTTGAATAGAAACCTTGTCCCTTTCCCTCTTCTGGCACCAGCTGAATAGCCGCCATGCTTGAGAGAAAGCACTTGTTTTTGAGCCTCTGCCCACTGGTTCGGGGGCAGGTCTGGCCATCTGTTTGGTGTTGTCAATGCGTGGAAATGACATCTGTATCCCTAGGACACTATTTAAAATCCAACTGCCCTGGGTTATGAGTTCCCAGTTCTTTGCACGAAAAGCAATCCTTCCTCCCAAAGTGGCGGCTGAAAGGCAAGTGCTTGGTAATTTTAAAAGGAAGTCACTGAGACTGTTTACTGTAGGGGGTGTCTTGTTAATTCCAGATTTGGAAGTGGAGACCCCCCACTACTTGGCTCCGAGAATACCCTGGGACTGAAACCTGGGCTTTTTGCTGTGCCTGGGTTTGGCTTGAGAGAGTCTGGAAGGGGCTGGAAAGGACCAATTCTTAGTAGGCCAATACCTACTAAATCTTGGAGGTTGCACTTGTAAGAAATCTTTAACAGTTTGCATAGATTTAGCTTTATCTACCATCTTTTTTAGAACTTCAGCCTTATTGCCAAACAGGCGTTCCTTATTTAAAGGAGCATCCAACAATTTAGCTTTAACATGATCAGGCAAAAGATTGCTCCTTAAGCTAAGCATGCCTTCTAAGCACAGAGCCAGTAACAGCAAACCTGCAGGAGGCCTCTAAAGAATCAAAACCACATTACAAAATGTTTTCCAACTTGTTCAGCAGTATGCATTAAATCCTGTAAAACTATTTTCCACAGTCAGGAATAATCATTTTCTGCTTAAGCAGTCCAATATGCTAATATTTTAACATATGAAATGGACAGTTTAATGCTCCGATCGCCAAGGTCGCAGAAGTATAAACCTTTTTACCCCATCTATCCAGCGCCCTGGAATCTCTATCAGAAGGGGTAGGATTTTTAGCATTAGAAGCCTTAATGCCCTTGGGCCACTGATAAATGATTTCTGGATATGCAACAGGATTTTTGAAAAGGAACTTGTGGGACTCTGGAACCCTGTAGTACCTGTCAGGTTTACTAGGAGCTGGAGGCAGGGAATCAGGGGCCAAACTGGATTCAGAGAACACAACAATGTCTAGTACAGGAGGTATAGCCAAAGGCCTATGCTGAGGTAGAAGCAGGAAATCCCTAAGGGGGGCCTCTTTTTTGAATCAGAAAATTCCTGGCTTTCCCAGTGGAAATGCTCCCTCAAGGCATGTAAAGCTTCCCCAAAAGAAAAGTCCTCAGGCGGGGAAGCAGAGGGAATGGAGTAGCCTGCATTGGAATCCTCATAAGTAGGTATGGACAAATCCAGGTCATTAGAAGAGTCGGAAGAAATAGAATCCTGATCAAAAGATTCATAATCAAGTTCAGCCCTAGGCCTCAGAGTGGGGGGTTGACTACCCCTGATTAGAGAAATTAGATATTCAGGCATTTTTATCTTTTTTTTAGGCATAGGGGCCTGAACATGTGGTCTGGGCGTCGGTGTTTTAGACATGGATCGAGATTTAGGCCTTAGTAATGAAGGCGGTGTTGATTTAATATGCAAGTCTGTAGGCCTGAATACACCCTCAGAAGCTGGTGCCTGCACAGCGACTCCAGACCCATCCAAGGTAGAGACATCCGCAGGTTCCATAGGTGAAGCATCTCGCGGCATTCCAGACTCCAAATGTGTCTCAGTAGAGGTCTGTGAATCAGAAGTAGCAGGTATCAGGTGCTGCAAAAGCGCTTGAGTACCGGCGAACTGGCTTAGGAGAAGTGTTGTCAGCATTTTTGGACCTCGGCGGCCTGTCTGTTTTTTTGGAACTCCGGTAGTCGGAAGGTTAACGGACGGCATTTCTGGATAATTAAACAGAGCCAAAATAATTAGAGGCAAAAATGTACAGATGACAGATAGTACACTGATAAAATAAAGCACAAGACAGACAAGCAAGGTACGTCGTGGTCAGGGCCTAGGCAAGGAATACAGCACGAATGAAAATCTGAGGTATTTGCTTTCCACAAGTAATGCAATTAACTTTTACTGACATCAGTAAGGAGCAAGAAAATGTTTCCCCAACGGGGTACTTAGCTTTAAGTTGAAGACTTCGGTTCTGAAACTCGAAAATGAAAATTTCAGGAGTCTGCCGACCTTCACTTGAGAACTGCTTCTGCTTCGGGCACCGCACGGCAAGAAAGACTGATGTAATGACGGCTGCATGCTTTATACTCCTGATGACCTGACGTCATGGAAGGGACAGCATCCGACACAGGACCCAAGACTTTGTTAAGGCCGACTGAGGGCAACCTGCCAGATTACCCAAATGTAATGACTGCAACAGTGAAACACGAAGAACATCCGATAGTGCCTGTAGCCTGCTTTGAAGCGTAGGTATCTTCTGCAAGATTCCCTAATTGGGATGTGCAGGTAGGCTTCCTTTAAATCCAGTGTTGCCAACCAGGCATCTTTGCCTAGCATAGGAAGTAGCTGGCGAAGAGTTAGCATCTTGAATTTTGGAATCGCCAAAAAAAAAGTGTTTAAGGTAGAAAGGTCCAGGATAGGGTGCCATGAATTGTCTTTATGGGTACCAGGAAAAGTCTTGAATAAAAACCTTGTCCCTTTTCCTCTTCTGGTACAGTTTCAATAGCCTTTATGCTTGAGAGAGAACTTGCTTTTGAGCCTCTGCCCGTTGATTTGGGGGTAGATCGGGCCAACTGTTTGGGGTTGGAAACATGTGGAAGTGAAATCTGTATCCTTCCGAAACTATTTAAAACCCATTTGTCCTGGGTAATGACTGCCCAGTTTTTGGCCTGCAGAGCAATCTCCCCCCACAAAGGAGCAGTCAGTTGAGAAGTGCTATGGAAAGTAATAAAGTCATTGAGAGAGCTTTCCATGGGGGGGGTCTTACTACTCCCTGATTTGGAAGTGGAACCCCCCCCCCCCCCACTGCTTAGTCTTGTGCGTACCCTGGGACTTAAAAGTACAGTTTTGTACCTACCATAAATGTAGATGTTCGAGGATTCCATTGCTGCAGTCCTGACTAGCCCCAGATGTCAGAAGACCCTAAAGACAAGTCCCAAAAACCTGCACCAAAAACAATATATACAACAATATATACAAAATATAAGCATGTAAACTCACCTACACAACCACCCCTAAATACAGAGGGAAGGAGCAATGGAATCCTCGAACATCTACATTTATGGTAGGTACAAAGTCTTCCATTGCTGCAGTCGGCTGGCAAATCATAAAGAAGTAGGAGCTGACAACATGCCTTGCAAAACAGCTGTGGCAAAACCAGCCCTAGACTTAGAGTAGATAGGAAGGTGATAATGCTTAGAGAAAGTATGCACTGAACTCCAAGTAGCTGCTTCCAAAATATCCTTAGTTGCCACCCCTTAGAAATGCTATTGAAGTGGCAGTAGCCCTAGTGGAATGAGGCCTAATCCCAGCTGGAATCTCATGATGGGAATAACAAAATGCAAAGCCAATCCACCTAGAAATAGTTTGTTTTGACACAGGCTTGCCCTGTGAACTCAAAGCAAAAGAAACAAACAATTGCTGAGACTGCCTAAAAACATCTAAAGTGTGCAAACAAATGAATAGTTTGGTTTAAAGCCACACTAGAAACCACCTTATCCTTATGGAAAATCAAAAGCTCTACTGCCATAAGGGCCTGCAACTCAGACACCCTTCTTGCAGAAGTAATAGCCAACAGAAAAGCAGTCTTCCATGACAAGTATTTCAATTCAGCAGTAGCTGCAGGCTCAAAGGGTTGTAGAGTAAGCTTTTCCAACACAAAATTGAGATCCCAAGCAGGAGTAGGAGCGGGGTCTTATATTCTTTGCCCCTCTAAGAAACTGCTTGAACAAAGGATGAAAACAAAGGTGGGTCACAATCATAGTGAGCTGAAATTGCTGCAGCATGAATCTTAATGGAAGAGAAGGACAAACCTTTGTCCAATAATTCAGTAAGATATTGAAGAGCCACACTAAAATAAAATCTCTTCCATTTTCCATAATCACATTTAAAACTTGTTGAGGAAGTTGAGACCTGCTGTGTTTCAACACAGAATATGCCAGGCTGTTAGATGAAGAGAGTGAAGCTTGACATTGAGCAGATCTGAGATAACAGATGAGGAATCAGAGGTAAAGGCCATGGAGGCTTCTTTACCAGACTCCGTAGTAGTGGAGCTATCAAAATCATCCTTGGCCTGTCTTGTCTGACCTTGAATCAACACGCTCCCTGGAAAGCACCTTGAAAGCCATTAATGCAAACTGGACTCATGTTGATATGTGGCCACTTCTGGCAGGCCACTGAGCTTGTATCCACTTTCCATTTTCCAGAGATCCCAAATGTCAAGCAATGTCCGCAGATCTGACTTGCCTCTGCGGTCTTGACTGGCCGGTTGTTTTGGTGATGTTCCTGAGCCCACCACAACAATTTTTTTGAAGGCAAGGTATTATTTGAATGACAGTGTCAAATCCTGGCAGTGCTGTGTCCATACATTTTGAGATACTCATTGTGTATTCCTCTCATATGCAGTTTGGCATTGGGAAGCACCAGAATACAAAGATGCCATGAACCCTAATGCTTGAAGGACTGTCCTTGCAGTCAGCTATCACTGGAGCCAGAACCTTTGTGAACTCTCGGCAGTAGATAAGCCAAAGGGCAATGCAGAGAACTGATAATGAGAATTTCCCCCTGTACAGCATCAAACCACATTGCAAAGAGAAGAAGAATACCCACTTGTTTGTCTGAACCAAATCCAGCAAACAACCACTCAATAATACACCCCAAAGCATCCATCCACCTTAGATTTCAATTGAAAAAGGATAATTCTGATATTTTTTCTGGGTCCGCCTGGACTCCAAGCAAATTTTTATGAGCTTCACCACCTATAATACCTATCAGGCTTAACAGGAGCAGGAGGCAAAGTCAGGGTTCAAGAGGCCTCTGCAAAAACATAACAAGAATTTCCCCTGGAATCAAGATGAAGTCTGGCCTTCCATTTAAAGTGCTCCCCTCATGGAATGCAGATCTGAAGGTAATGAAAATCCTCAGGTGGAAAGCTGCTGAGTGGAATCACATCATCATCATATCAGAGAAGTAGGAGGTCTGCTGCTCTTCCATGCAAGAATTCTGAAGCCTCTGCTGACTGTTCAAAACAAATCAAAACTCGGTTTCACCACCCTAGGCCTCCATCAAGTAGAGGCATAGAACCTCTAATCATAGTAATCAAAATCTCTGCCATTTTAAGCATATGTTTCTAGGTACAGCTCAGGCCCTAAACAAAGGTATACACAAGGTATGATAATCCCTATGAGGTATCTGTTTCACAAGAAACCTGGGGCTTCTGCTGGTTCTGGGTTTGGGTTGAGAAGGCCTGGAAGAGGCAGGAAAGGACCAATTCTTAGAGGGCTGATGCCTACTAAATCTTGGAGGATGAACTTGTAAGAAATCTTTAACAGTTTACATAGATTCAGCTTTTATCTTTTCATCTTTTAAATAACTTCTGATTTGTTGCCAAACAGGTGGTCCTGATTTTAGGGAGCATCCAACAATTCAGCTTTAACATGATCTGGCAAAGACAGTTACTTAAGCCAAGCATGCCTTCTAAGTACAGACCCAGTGACAGCAGCCCTGCAAGAGGCCTCTAATGAACCAAACCCACATTGCAAAGTATATTTTCCAACCTGTGCATTAAATCCTGTAAATCTATTTTCAGCACAGTCAGGAATAAACATTTTCTGTTTAAGCAATCCAATATGTTGCTGATATTTTTAACATATGAAACTGACAGTTTAAGGCCCTAATGGTCAAGGTTGCAGAAGTGTATACCTTCTTACCCCATCTATCAGCGCCCTGAAGTCTCGATCAGAAGGGGTAGGATTTTTAGCAGTAGTTGACTTAATGCCTTTGGGTCACCTGTGAAATAGTCTCAAGATCCGCAGTAGAATTTTTAAAAAGGAACTTGTGAAAATCAGGAACACTAATATCTATCAGGTTTTCTGGGAGCAGGAGGCAAAGAATCAGAGGCCAAACTAGATTCCGAAAAGGCATCAACAATGTCTAGTACAGGAGGGATAGCTAAAGGCCTGTGTTGAAGCAGGAGTAAAAAGTCCTTGAGCCTCTTTTTAGAATCAGAGTAATCCTGGCTTTCCCAGCGGAAATGCTCCCCAAGAGTATGCAAGGTTTCACCAAGAGAACTCCTCTGGACGGGAAGCAGAGGGAATAGAGTCCTCTGCATCAGAATCCGCATAACCAGATAAGGGTAAATCCAGGTCATCAGAAGAAACAAATTTCAGAATCCTGGTCAGAAGATTTATAAGCAAATTCAGTCCTAGGTCTCTTAGAAGGGGGTGGTTGGCTTCTCCTGATTAAAGTTATAAGGTCTTCAGCCATGTTTTTTAGGCATAGAGGCCTGAGCATGCGGCCTGGGCATCTTGTTTTCTAGGCATGGTTTGAGCTTTAGGCCTTAAAGAAGGTGGTGTGTATGTTTAATATGCAAGCTCGTAGGCCGGAATACACCCTCAGAAGCCGGTGCCTGCACAGCAGTTCTGGAGCCATCCAAGGTAGAGACATCAGCAGGTTCCACAGCTGAAGCATCTCACGGCATACCAGACTCCGAACGGGTCTCTGTAGACGCCTGCGAATCAGAAGGGGCTGCGAAGGAGCCTCACCGAGTACTGGCGAACTGGCAACTGGCTTAGAAGCATAGTCAGCAGCTTTGGACCTAGGTGGCATGTCTTTGCGGTTTTTCAGAATGCCGGTAGTCAAGACTGCTTACCAATGACACATCTGGATAATTGAACAGAGAACAAAAATATTTAGAAGCATAAATATACAGATGGATAGTTTTGTGCCTTAACCAGCAAACTGACAGTGAGGTACGTAGTGGTCAGGGCCTAGGCAAGTAATACAGTACAAATTAAAATCTGAGATGTTTGCTTTCCGCAAGAAATGCAATGAACTTTTACTGACATCGGTAAAGAGCAAGAAAGTTTCCCCAACGAGGTACATGGCTTTAGTTGAAGACTTCGGTTCTGAAACTAAAACGAAAATTTCATGAGTCGGCTGACCAGCACTTGCGAACTGCTGCTTCGAGCACAGCAAGAAAGACTGATGTAATGGCATCAGCTGCATGCTTTACACCCCTGACTACCTGACGTCATGGAAGATGAGACCACAACAGATGCAAGACCCAAGACTTTCATAATCAGGCCGACTGAGGGCTACTGCAAGCAGATAACCCAAATGTGATGACTGCAACGGTGAAACACGAAGATAATCATGTCTACCTCTGTTGTCCCTCCATGTGTTAAATATCTTGAATATTTTGGGCTCCAGTTTCCATTCATGTGGGTCCATGAGATTTCTGCTCAAGTCATCTGCCAGTGAATTTAGTTTGCCTGCCAGGAATTGAGCTTGTAGGTTAAGTTGGTAGCTCAAGGCTGTGGTCCACAAAGCCATGGCTCATCTGCAGTGTGGGTAGGAACGGGTTCCCCCCTGCTTATGTACCACATAACTGTGGTGTTGTCTGTCTACCAATAGTTATGCTAAAAGAATAAGGTCTTTGAAGGCAGTCAGAGCATTCTGTACAGCTAACATTTCTTTTTGATTGATATGCAGGTGCATCTGTTTTGGGTTACAGCTGCCCTGAATGCACTGCCCTGCCATGTAACCCCCCATCCATAGTCTGATGCATCTGTTAGGGGCTGTACAGCAGAGGATGGAGTGAAAGGGAGTCCCTCATTGTGGTAGCAGGCTTCTGCCCACCAAAGGAACTCTGCCCTTAGACAAGGAATGATAGGAATCACTGTTTCCAGGTCCTGAGAATGCTGACAGACTTTTTAGATACCATTGAGGTTTCCTCATATGTAATCTTGCATACTGAAGTAACAGAATGCAAGAGGCCATGAACCCCAGGGCTTGCAGGAGTTTCCCTGCAGATAGCTGGGTTTTTGTGGCCAATAGTCTGAAATAGGTTGTCAAATACACTCTGGAGTTTCTCTGGAGTGAAGAATGCCATCTGGGAAGTTGTGTTCAAGCTTGCTCCCAGGAATACAATCTGTTGGCAAGGTAATAGGTGCGATTTCCTCTTGTTGATGGTGTACCCCAGTGAGGTTAGAAGTCTCTTTACAAATGCCAGGTGTTGTAATAGCAAGTCCTGACTCTGTCTGAATTAGGCAATTGTCCAAGTATGGGTAAGTCTGAATATTTCTCTGCCTGCAAAATGCAATTACTGGTGCCAGGCACTTTGTGAAGACCCTGGGTGCAGTAGATAAGCCAAAGGGCCGTGCACAGAACTGGTAGTGCACTGTACCAGCTTTGAATCTGAGGCATCTTCAGCAATTTTGTATGATAGGGACATGCAGGTATGCCTCTGAGGTCCAGAGTAACAAGCCAAGCCTTCTTGCCCAGCATGAATTTCGGAATATCCAGGTATTTAGAATTGAAAGGTCTAGTATGGGCCGCCAGGCCTTGTCCTTTCTGGGGACCAGGAAGAGTCTCGAGTAAAAGCCTTGTCCCTGTTGTGGTACTTTTTGAATAGCTCTCATGTCCATGAGGGCTGAAATCTGTTTTTGTGCTTCTGCCCATTGATTTTGTGGCAGGTCTGGCATTCCTTTTAGCCTTGGTAAAGTATGAAAGTGGAACCTGTAACCTTGAGACAATATTCAGAACCCATTTGTCTTGGGTGACTGATTGCCAGTTTTGAGAAAAAAGTGTTAATTTTCCCCCTAAGGGGGCTTCCAAAAGGGAAGTGCTTGGCGTACGAAGGGGAAAGTCATTGTGACCATTTCCTGTAAGGTTGAGACTTGTCCTCACCTCCTTTTGGGGTTGAGGTGCCCCCACTGTCGTCTGTTTGAGCCTTGGGGTTGAGATCTGCCTCTTGGGCGTCTGTATCTGCCTCTCTGTGGCCTGACACTGGAAAGGACCAATTCTTTGTTGGCCAATTTCTGCTAAATCGAGGTGGCTGTACCTGTAAGAAATCCTTCACTGTTTGCATAGATTTAACTTTATCCTCCATTTTCTTTAACACCTCTTCTGCCTTACCACCAAACAAGGTATCATGCTGTAAAGCAGCATCCAATAATTTTGCCTTAACATGATCAGGCAAACTCTGTTCTTTTAACCAAGCATGTCTTCGAATCACAGAACCTGCAACTGCGGCTCTACAAGAGGCTTCTAAAGAATCAAAACCACATTGCAGAGTAAGTTTTCCCACCTGTTCAACTGCATGCAATAAATTCTGCATTTCTTTACAATCAGGAGCTTCTGAGCTTGCAAGCATTTTCTGTTTTAACTGAGCCATTAAATATTGTTGGTACTCAAGCATGGGAAACTGGCAATGTAAAGCTCTTACTGCTAAAGTTGCAGAAGTGTATACTTTCTTCCCCCATATATCCAAAGCTCTGGAATCTGTCAGAGGGTACTGGATTTTTTGCAATGGAAGCCTTAACCCCTTTTGGACCCTGGGAAATAGTTTCTGGATCAGCAGAAGGGTTTTTATAAAGAAACTTGTGAGAGTCAGGGACTCTAATACCTATCTGGCTTGGCTGGTGCAGGGGGCAAAGAATCGGGAGATAAGCTGGATTCAGAGAACACATCATCCACAATATCTAGCACAGGCGGAATAGCCAGGGGCCTGTGCTGAGGCAATAAAAGGAAATCCCTGAGCCTTTTCTTGGATTCTGAGAAATCATGACTTTCCCAATGGAAATGCTCCCTCATGGTATGTAAAGTTTCCCCAAAAGAGTAATCCTCAGGAGGACAGGCTGAAGGGATAGATTCTTCAGCATCAGAATTCTCATAGGGGGTAGAGAGCATCCCTGGTCTGAAGAGGAATCAGAGGAAATAGAAACCTGATCAGAGGAATCAGTCTGTATTCCTGCCTAGGCCTTTTCTCAGGAGGGGGATGGGAACCCCTGATTACAGTAATGAGGTCTTCGGCCATTTTGAGCATCTGTTTCTTGGGATTTGAGGACTGTCCAGGAGAATGCTGCACTTTGTCTTTAATGGTACTTTTGTCTTGGCTGTTGTTTTAATGGTAAGTTGTGAAGGTCTGAAAACACCCTCAGAAGCCGATGCCTGCTCAGCAGCTCCAGACCCATCTGAGGGATTAGTTTCCGTAGGCCCAGTACCTTGAGTTTCCAGAGGCCTAGTTGTCTCCACGTGGGAGTCGGAAGTGGCCTGTGGCTCTGAGGTTGTGGGTGTCAGGGGCTGCAAAAGCGCCTCACTGAGAACCGGCGACTGGCCTAGAAGAGGTTACGTCTGTTTTGGACCTCAGATGCCTGTCTTTATCCTTGTCCTTGCGTTATTTCGGTATTGAGGTCAGTTGATCCGACGGCATAGTATAATTGAACCTTCGGCCAAAGTAGTGCAAAGCAAAATCAAAATGTCTTAATATTGTGTTTTTTAAATTTAGCACAAAACCGACAACTAGTGATGTCGTGATCAGGGCCTAGGCATGGAATACAGTAAGAATGGAAGTCATTATGAGGTATTTGCTTCCCACAAGAAATACAATTAACTTTTTCTGACATCTGTCAGAGGCAAGAAAAAAAGTTTCCCCAACGGGGTACTTAGCTTTATTAAAGACTTCGGATCTGAAATTCGACTTCGAAAATCTCAGGAGTCGGCCGACCGGCATTTGTGAACTGCTTCTGCTTCGGGCACCGCGTAGCAAGAAAGACTGAAGAAAATGACGTTGGATGCATCTTGTATATCCCTGGCACACTGACGTCAGGGAAGAAGCGACAGCAACTGACACCGGACCAAGAACTTGGAACTCTGGCCAACTGCAGGACCGCCTGACGGCAGGATAACCCAAGTGTAATGGCTGCAGCAATGTAACACTATGAACATGACTGTGCATGGGGCCTGCCCTGAAACTTGGGTATTTTCTGCAGGATTCCCTTATTGGGATATGCAGGTAACCTTTTAAGTCTAGGGTTGCCAGCCAGGCATCCCTGGCTAGCATAGGAAGAAGCTGCTGAAGAGTTAGCATTTTGAATTTTGGAACCACCAGGAAGGTGTTGAGAATACACAGGTCCAGGATAGGACGCCAGGAGTTTTCTTTTCTGGGAAAGTACAGTTTTGTACCTACCATAAATGTAGATGTTAGAGTGCTAATACAGCTGCAGTCATAACAGATGGGGTTCTCCTGCCGTCAGGCGGGTCCTCAGTCGGCCGAATTCCAAAGTCTAGGTCCGGCGTCGGTTGTAGTCGCTTCTTCCCTGACGTCAGTGCGACAGGGGTATAAAAGAACCAGCAGACGCCATTTTCTTCAGTTTTTCTTGCCCCAGATGTCAGGTGCCCTCAGAAAGAAGGCAATACATAAATTTGTGTAATAAAGCAATGCCATATAATCAAAATACAATAATGCAAGCAAATACATCATGAATGAATACCCCAATCAGGTTGCATGAGGAGGTGTTAGCCAATAGGCCTGTCCCAAGAGGGGAAGGAGGGAGGGAAACCTGGACTGCAGCTGTATTAGCACTCGAACATCTACATTTACGGTAGGTACAAAACTGTACTATGTTCATCGTGCATACAGCTACAGTCATAACAGATGGGTAGAATCCCAAAGCTAAGAAAGGGGTGGTAGGCACTAGGTGGAAAGTACAGTTTTGTACCTACCATAAATGTAGATGTTCGAGTGCTAATACAGCTGCAGTAATCACAGATGGGTTCTCTGTCAGGGGTCCCTCGGTCGGCAATTCCAAAGTCTTGGTCCGGCGTCGGTTGTTGTCGCTTTCTCTTCTGACGTCAGTGAGGCCAGAGTATACAAGACACAGCCGACGCCATGTTCTTCAGTCTTTCTTGCCCCAGATGTCAGGTGCCCCCAGAAGGAAGGCAATACCTAAATAGTGCTTATATACATACAAGCAATGCAATATAATCCAAAATCAGTGGTAGCAAGCAAATAAAACATAGCCGGATAACCCAGTCAGGTAGTATGAAGAGGTTGCTAGGCCTCATGCCTTTACCAAGTGGGGAAGGAGGGAGGGAAACCTGTACTGCAGCTGTATTAGCACTCTAACATCTACATTTATGGTAGGTACAAAACTGTACTATGTTCATCGTGCATACAGCTGCAGTAATCACAGATGGGTAGAATCCCAAAGCTATGTACTGGGTGGTAGGTACTAGGAGGAACTGGGTTGAGCCAAAATGCCCTGCAAAACAGCAGTGGCAAAACCTGCTCTTGTTCTGGAATATAAAGGCAGATGGTAGTGTTTTGTGAAGGTATGTACAGAACTCCAAGTGGCTGCCTCCAAAATATCTTTGGTAGGAACTCCTCTGAGGAAGGCTGTAGAGGTAGCTGTGGCCCTGGTGGAGTGTGATCTGATACCTGCAGGAACAGATTTTCCATGATAGGAGTAACAAAACCGTATGCAGTGGCCTATCCACTTTGAAATAGTCTGTTTTGTAACTGGCTTCCCTTGAGCTCCTACAGCATAGGACACAGTTGTTCTGATTTCCTGAAGGACTTTGTTCTGTCCAAATAATAACGAAGCTGCCTATGGATGTCTAAGGAGTGTAGCAGCCTTTCCCCTTTGTTTTGAGGATTGGGGTAAAAGGTGGGTAGGTGTATGGCTTGATTTAAAGCTACCCTGGATACCACTTTAGGCATAAATGATGGGTTGGTGCGAAGGAAACCCTGTCCTGATGGAAAATGAGAAAGGGCTGCACTGCCATGAGGGCCTGAAGTTCAGAAACCCTACGAGCTGAAGTGATGGCCAGAAGGAAGGCTGTCTTCCAGGACAAATATTGCAAATCTGTTGAGGCAGCTGGTTCAAAAGGAGGCAATGTTAATTTTTCTAGTATGTAATTAAGATCCCAGGCTGGTATTGGTTGTTTCCTTGGTGGTCTTATATTCTTAGCCCCTCTGAGGAACTGTCGTAAGAGTGGGTGAGAAAATAAAGGAGGATCAGTGTTGAATTCTGCAGAGATGGCTGAGGCATGGATTTTTATGGAAGAAAAAGAAAGTCCATTGTTCAATAGCTCCGCTAGGTACTGTAATACCTGAGACAAGTTCAGTTTTCTATGGTCCTGGCCTTTTTTCTCATTCCAAGCGCAAAACCGCTTCCATTTTGCGGAGTAAGCTTTTCTTGTAGCTGGCCTTCTGGCCTCCAAAATGACATCCTGTACCTCCTTGGAGAGTAGGTTCTGTTGTGGTGTTAAGGAATTTTCCATGCAGCGAGATTGAGTGTTTTCAGCTGACTGTGGAGAGTTTTGTAGCTGTGCTGAGTCAGCAGAAGAGGCATTAGAGGCAGGGACCAGAGAGGAGTATGTGCTAGGCTCCTCAGGAGTGGGTACCAGTGTTGCCTTGGCCAATCTGGAGCAATCAGTATCATCTTCGGTTTGTCTGTTCTTGCTTTCAAAAGCACCTTGGGCAGAAGAGGCAGAGGTGGGAATGCGTACTGTCCAACTGAATGAAAGGGCGTCCACTCTCCAGGCCTTTGGGTGAAAAGTCTTTGAACAAAACTTTTCCAATTGATGATTCCTGTGGGAGGCAAAAAGATTTATCTGGCCTCCCCCATGCTTGGATTATTTCTGCAAACACCTGAGGATGCAACTTCCATTCGTGTGGATCTGTCATTTTTCTGCTTAGATTGTCTGCCAGTGTGTTTTCCAATCCTGGCAAGTACTGTGCTTGAAGTTCGATTTGTCTTTCCAGAGCCAAATTCCAAAGAGTCATGGCTAGTCTGCACAAGGGGTATGAATGTGTTCCTCCTTGTTTATGTACCACATTACCGTGGTGTTGTCTGTTCTTATCAGTAATTATCCTGGATGCAGGAAGTCCTTGAAAGCTGTAATTGCATTTATTACTGCTAGCATTTCTTTTTGATTGATGTGAAGGTGCTTTTCTTTTTGGGACCATTTGCCCTGAATCCACCTGTTAGTCATGTGCGCCCCCCCAGGCGTAGTCTGAGGCGTCTGTGGTTATGACTTGTTTTGTTGAGGCTTGCAGAATGGGAGGCCTTTGCTTGCTTGACATGCTTAGGCCCACCATAGAAATTCCTTTTGCAAACATGGAATTATTGATATTATTGTTTCCAAACTGTGACTGTGTTGAGACCATAGGTTTTTTAGGTACCATTGAAGTTTCCTCATATGCAGCTTTGCAAATGGGGTTAATAGAATGCAAGATGCCATGAATCCCAGAGCCTGCAGGATTTTCCTTGCAGTAAGCCTGGTACTTTTTGCTAGTATTTTGAAGTACTGAGATAGTTGCCCTTGTTTTTCTGGTGTAAGGTAGGCCATCTGGGTGTTTGTGTCCAAGTTGGCACCCAGGAAAGTTATTTTCTGGGATGGTGTTAGCCTTGATTTCTCTTTGCTGATTGTATATCCCAGAGAAAGCAGTAACTGTGTCACATATGCCAGATGTTCCAGAAGTATGTTCTTGTTGTCGGCTTGGATCAGGCAGTAGTCCAGAGAAGGGTAAATTTGTATCCCTTGAAGTCTGCAGTAGGCAATCACTGATGCCAGGCACTTTGTGAATACTCTGGGAGCAGTAGATAAGCCAAAGGGCAATGCAGAGAACTGATAGTGGATTGAACCTGCAAGAAATCTGAGGTATCTTCTGCAGCTTTGTCTGATTGGGACATGCAGGTATGCCTCCTTGAGGTCCAATGTTACCAGCCAAAACTCCTTGCCCAGCATGGGAAGAAGCTGCTGTAATGTGAGCATCTTGAATTTTGGTACGATTAGAAATGTGTTTAGGGTGGATAGTCCAAAATGGGTCTCCAGTCGGTTCCTTTCCTTGGTACCAGGAAAAGTCTTGAATAAAAACCTTGACCTTGTTGGTGGGTAGGTACCTCTTGAATAGCTCATGCTTATGAGCTTTGAAATTTGCAGTTGTGCCTCTGCCCTTTGATTTTGTGGCAGGTTTGGCATGCCTCTCATTTTGGAAGAGTGTGAAATTGAAATTTGTAGCCTCTGTTTATAATGTCCAGGATCCATTTGTCTGTTGTGACAATATGCCAATTGCTTGCAAATAGTGCTAGTTTTCCTCCCAAAGGTGCTGCCAGCTGAGACATGCTTGGCATGGAAATAAGGGAGTCATTGGGTTTGCTTCCTGTATTGTTGTGCACTGTCTTCGCCACCTCTTGGTGCTGGAGTTTGCCATTGTCGGCCTCTATATGATCCTTGTGATTGCCCTCTGCCCCTTGTGCGTCTGTATCTACCTCTTTGGGGCTTGTCAGTGGCTGGAAAGGACCAGTTTTTTGAAGGCCAATTTTTGCTAAAACGTGGTGGTTGGACCTGTAAGAAAGCTTTGACAGTTTGCATAGATTTGGCTTTTTCTTCCATTTTCCGTAGTATCTCCTCAGCATTAGTACCAAACAGCACATCCTTTTGTAAAGGAGCATCTAGAAGTTTAGCTTTCACATGATCAGGTAAATTTTGTTCCCCAAGCCAGGCGTGTCTGCAAATGACTGATCCTGTAGCTGCCACTCTACTTGAGGCCTCTAGGGCATCATAACCACATTGTAAAGTGTGTTTACCCACTTGTTCTGCACTATGCATCATATCCTGTAACTCCTTTAAATCTTGTTGTTCAGGTTGAGACATTTTGTTCAATTGTGATAACAGGAACTGTTGATATTTAAGCATATGAAACTGACAACTTAAAGCCCTCATGGCTAGGGTGGCAGAGGTATATACCTTTTTACCCCACCTTTCTAAAGATCGTGATTCCCTTTCTGCAGGAAGTGGATTTTTGGCAGTGGAGGCCTTCAATCCCTTGGGGCCTTGTGAAATGGTTTCAGGGTCAGCATTATGGCTTTTGAAGAGAAATTGGTGAGAGCTGGGTACTCTGTAATACCTATCAGGTTTGACTGGTGCAGGAGGCAGAGTATCCGGGTTAAGACAAGCCTCCGAATAGACATCATCCAGTATGTCCAAAACAGGGGGTATAGCCAGAGGTCTGTGTTGAGGTAACAAAAGAAATTCCCTAAGTCTTTTCTTGGAATCTGAAAAGTCTTGGCCTTCCCAATGGAAGTGTTCCCTCAAGGTGTGTAAGGTTTCCCCAAAGGAAAAATCCTCAGGAGGGGATACAGAGGAATGGACTGTTCTGCATCGAATCCTCAAAAGGAGAGTAAGAGTGTTCCTCTGCATCAGAATGTTCTGATAAAATGGATCCCTGATCAGAAGAGGGAGAATCTTCCTCCACTCTGGGTGTCTTGTCTGGAGGGGGTTGAGAACCTCTGATAAGAGTAATTAAATCCTCAGCCATTCTAAGCATCTGTTTTTTAGGCATGGGACCTGGAGATGGGCCCTGTACAACAGGCCTCATGGGCTGCCTGGCTGCTTTGGATTTAGTAAAGGCCTTAATTGAAAAAAGATGAGGGCCTAAATACACCATGGGTGGAGGTGGACCTGTCCACATGAGTAGGCTCAACATTAGCAGAGGCTTCGGTTGTAGTCTGGGAAAGGGCCGAAGACCCAGCGGTCTCGGGTACAGAGGACACCGCCAAAGAAGTGTCGTCGGTAGTCAGGGACTGCAAAGGCGTCTCGCTGAGAACCGGCCCACGTGTAGCCTGTTTTGGCGTGGTGTCGACGGGGACCGCGGGCCTCGCGTGTCGGTCCTTTTCCTTGCGTTTTTGGTCAAAACGGTAGTCGGAGTGTCAGACGATATTTTATAATCAAAAGCTTTACCAAAGTAGTGCTGGGCGAACTCCGCCCGACACTTAGTGCATTTATTGAAGGTAGCGCAAAAGCTACAGCCCGAGACGTCGTGGTCTGGGCCCAAACAAGGTATGCAGCGGGAATGAAAATCCTTATGCGGTATTTGCTTCCCACAAGAAATACAATTATTAACTTTCTGACATCGGTCTGAGGCAAGAAAAGTTTCCCCAACGGGGTACTTAGCTTTAATGAAGACTTCGGATTCCAAAATATTCGTAATTCAGGAGCTGGCCGACAGGCACTTGCAAACTGCTTCTGCTTCGGGCACCGCGCGGCAAAAAAGACTGAAGAACATGGCGTCGGCTGTGTCTTATATACTCTGGCCTCACTGACGTCAGAAGAGAAAGCGACGACAACCGACGCCGGACCAAGACTTTGGAATTCGGCCGACCCGAGGGACCGCCTGACTGCGGAGAACCCATCTGTGATTACTGCAGCTGTATGCACGATGAACATCTAGGAGGAGCCAGAATGCCCTGCAAGACTGCAGTGGCAAAGCCCGCTCTAGATTTGGAGTATAATGGAAGGTGGTAGTGCTTGGAGAAGGTATGCACAGAACTCCAAGTGGCTGCTTCCAAAATATCTTTGGTAGGAACTCCTCTGAGAAAAGCTGCAGAGGTAGCCGTGGCCCTTGTGGAGTGAGATCTGATGCCTGTAGGTACAGTTTTGCCATGAAAAAAATAGCTAAAGCGTATGCAGTGGGCTATCCATTTTGAGATTGTCTGTTTGGAAATTGGCTTCCCTTGAGCTCCTATAGCATAGGACACAGAGCTGTTCTGATTTTCTGAAAGGCTTTGTTCTGTCCAAATAACGCAGTTGTCTGTGGATGTCCAAGGAATGTAGTAATCTCTCCCCTTTGTTTTGAGGATTAGGATAAAAGGTAGGTAAGTGTATAGCCTGATTCAAAGCTACCCTGGATACCACTTTTGGCATAAAGGACGGGTTGTTTCGTAAGGAAACTCTATCCTGATGGAAGATAAAAGGCTGCACAGCCATGAGAGCTTGTAGCTATTTATTTTTTATTTGCAGTTGGTTTACCAGGATAGTCCATTGGGCCAAATGAACCCATTTTCAATGGAGTCCTGGGGAGAAAAGCTCCAAATAAGGTTACAGTAGGATTTACATCCATATTACAATAATTACAAGAATTTTACAAATATAGTATACAATATGTGGTAGACAGAGTACTGTTCACATTACAGTTAGAGCAAACACTTAGGAAGAACTGGTGGTAAACATTTTAGATGATACAGGCTAGAGAAGGTAAGCATTTTAATTTAGAAAGTAAGAAACAATTGCAACAAAGCAGACAATGTAGTGTACAAAAATTTTTTTTTTTTTTGGAGGAAAGTGTCAAGTCAGTATGGATCATGAAGGATGTGAGCATGAGCATTCCCACTGGGAAAGTAGATGAGAGTGAAGAGATTTTTTGAATGTAAGGTGGTTGAAAGTGGTGCGAATGGCAGGAGGTAGGGAGTTAGAGTCGTGCAAAACTAAAGTTTAGGAGATTTTTACCAGGGGGACGATTTGGCTTGTACAATTAGATTAGATTTTGGTTGTTAGATCCAAGTACCCTGCTGGGAAGGTGAAATTTAAATGCAGAAGAGATGGACAGAGGTCAGGTTTGAAAATGAGCTTATGAGCAAGAGTAAGTTGAGAATAGATAAGTTGGTTAGGAAGTTCAAGCCATTTTAATTTATGGAGTAAAGAGCAATGGTGGGTAGAAGATTTATGGCTGGTAGCGAATTTAGCAATTTTATTGTAACAGGAGGAAAGTTTTGTTTTAAGGGAAGATGGGATGTTGGTTAGGAGTGGGGCTCCGTAGAGAAGAGAGGGGATGAGGAATGAGGTAGAGAGTGTGATTTTAGTGGAGGGTGTAAGGTAGCGATTGTGTCGGTATAGCATGCCTAGTTTTTGATGTGTTTTTTTTATGTTGAGTTGAATGTGAGAGTTGAATTTAAGGTGACTGTCTATTTGAACACCAAGTAATTTAGCAGTGGACACCAATTCCAGGGATGTGTTGTTGTGGCTGTTAATAGAGAATTAGTATTGATAGAGATGTGTTTAGAGGGGGTAAATACCATTAGTTTGGTTTTAGAGGCATTAAGAACAAGGTGGTTATCTTTCATCCAGAGTTCAGTGGAAGAGAAGGCATCTTGTGTAAGCTTTTGTAGTACTGGGAAGGATGTACCAGTGCAGATGATAGTTGAATTTGCGTACTGGATAACGCTGGAGAATGGAATAGAGTTGTGGAAGTCTTTAATGAATATATTAAATAGCAGAGGACCCAGTATGGAGCCCTGGGGAACTCCAGTTGGGGTGATTAGAAAAGAGGATGTGGCCTTTGTCCATTTAACTGCTTGATATCTATTTGATAAGTAGCTAGAGAACCAGGACAGTGAGGAAGGAGATAAGTTGAGAGAGTTTGGTTAGAAGGAGCTTGTGAGAGATAGTGTCAAAGGCCTTTAAAAGATCAAGTAAGAGGGTAGCGACAATATGACCAGAGTCCCGAGCTTTATTTACAGTTTCTAGGAAGGAGAGGAGGGCTGACAGTGCTGTGGCCGGGTCTAAAACCGTGCTGAGTTGGAGTGAGCAGATTATTGCCTAAGAGTTAAGGTAGTAGCTGTAAATGGATACACTTTTCTAGGAGTTTAGAGATGGGGGATAAGATAGCTATGGGGCGGAAGTTTGCAATATTGTTGTTATTGCCACCTTTGTGTGAAGGTATGATGTAAGCCTTTTTCCAGATTTGGGGTACCATGCTTTCTTGGATAGAGCGGTTGATTAGTATACTGATGGGGTAGGCTATGGCCTCAGCAGAAATGCGGAGGAAGTAAGAAGGAATGTTGTCAGGGGCATTGGAGCATGGTTTTAGTTTTTGTAAAAGTTTTTTTATTGTGGATGTCTGAATTGGTTTTAGTGATAGAGGTGTGTGAAGAGGGGGTGACAGACGGAGAGGGAGTGGTAGTAGAGATGGAGGAGTAGGGAGGAGGTGTGTGAAGAGGGGGTGACAGACGGACAGGGAGTGGTAGTAGAGATGGAGGAGTAGGGAGGAGGTGTGTGAAGAGGGGGTGACAGATGGAGAGGGAGTGGTAGTAGAGATGGAGGAGTAGGGAGGAGGTGTGAAGAGGGGTGACAGAGATGGAGAGGGAGTGGTAGTAGAGATGGAGGAGTAGGGAGGAGGTGTGTGAAGAGGGGGTGACAGATGGAGAGGGAGTGGTAGTAGAGATGGAGGAGTAGGGAGGAGTGCTAGTGGGAGAAGTGGAGGATGGAGAGGTATTGGAGAATGAAGATGTTAGTTTGGAGATGGAATCTATGAAAAATGACTTGAATTGTGTAGCTAAGTCCTTGTCAGAAGCATTGGGGTCAGGAGTGGGGTTGAGCAAGTTGCCAGGATTGATAAGGGTAGATATTCCTTTCCAGAACTTCTGAGGGTTTGTTTTATTATTCTTTTGAAGTTTGGAGAAATAGTTTGGTCGATCAGCAATAATGAGCTTTTTTACTTTATTTCTGAGTTGTTTTGAATTCGAGATGGGATAGGGGAGATTTATTTTTATGGTAAAGTGCCCAGATTATCTCTGTTTCATAGCTGCTAGAGTAGTTTTGGTTAGCCAAGGGGTAGTTTTTAGTTTTATTCTTTTGGAGCTTAGGGGAGCATGGTGATCTAGGATATTTAAAAAGGTTGTTGAAGTGAGCTACTGCATCATCTAGGGTTAGAGTTTTTAGAATATACCAGTTGATTGCTTTTAGAGAGTCAGTGAAAGCTGTTGGTTTAAAGTTTTTTTGATTGCGTATGGTAATGTAGTTATGTGTTCTTAGTAAAGGTGTAGGGAGTCTGTGTGCAAAGGTGGGCAGGTGATCACTGAGGGAGTCTGGAAGTGTACCACTGTCAGAGAAGTAATGAGGGTGAGAGACTAAGATCAAGTCTAGAATGCTACCTGAAGATAGAGTTTTAGAGGGGCGGGTTGTGGAATTAATTAGCTGTGAGAAGTTGTAAAGGTTTATGTTAAGTGGACTTGTGTTTGACTGAATGGAGGACCAGTTTATGTTAGTATCTCCTAGGATTATTATTTCATTGTTAATATTAGTGGAGAGCCAGAAGAGTATATTTTCTAATGTAGTAATATTGTCTCCAGGGGGATGTAGATGGAGACTATTACTGATGGAGACTATTACTATGTGTTTGTGTTTATTAAGTTGAAATTTTGTCAAGAGTATTTCTGCATTGTTGAATTTGGGAATAGGCTTGTTATAAGGGGTGACTGACAAGGAGAATGAATACAGAAGAGCAACACCACCACCTTTTTTGTGGGATCTGTCTTTTCGGATGATAGAGTAGTTTGGTGGTGTTATTTCATGGTCTTTTATGTGAGACGTTAGCCATGTTTCAGATGTAGATAAAATGTTGGGTTTGTTGTGTGAGAGCCAGGCATGGAGGCTTGGGATTTTGTTTACTATGCTTTGGGAGTTTAGGGAGGCAATAAATAGACTTGTCTATGTTGGAGGGGTTTGAGGGGCCAGGGTTGGGACGTATGTCTCCTGATAATAGGGTAGTAATTAGATATAGAATAATATTGGTTAGGTGTTTGGATTGCACTTTAATGCATTGGTAAAGTATGGGTTGAACTTTAATGCATTGATAAAGTACGAGTTAGCTGCTGTTGTGGATGAGTGTTTGTGGGGGTTAATGAGTTTAAAAGTAAAGAATAGTTGATTTTTTATAGGATAGAGATGGGGAAATATTGTGATGTGAGGTTTTGATGGAAATGTGTTGAAGTCAGTAGTTATGTGGAAGGCTTGAGTATGGTTAGTATGTGTGGGTTGAGTGAGGTAGTAGATGTAGGATAGGTTGAGGAGAAATAATAGTAGTGGGGTGTAGGTTAAGGGTTTTGGGAACATAGTGTAGGAGGTTATTTAAAGTGAAAAGTGAGGGGATGTTAGTAGTTACTATGCTGTAGGTTAGTAAGCCTTTTTATAGTAGGATTGGGGAGTAGGTAAGCCTTAGGATTGGACTGTGGGGAGTATGTCGAGGAGTAGTGGATTAGATGGGTTAGGTAGAGGATGTTGGCTGGGCAGTGAAGATTGATTGCTTAGATAGGGTGTACTAGTGGGTGGAGAGATGAATGTCTATGGGTGGGATAGGGGAGAGGAACCTGAGAGTTGGAGTATAATTGGTTAGGAGTTCTAGTGGGTGTGGTTGGGTAGGTATAAATGTAGATGTAGTGGGGGCAGGTGGGAATAGGGGGCAGGGTAGGGGAGCGGAGTGAGCCCGCAGGGCGAACGGAGCGGGAAGAGCCAAGGGAGGCAGAGCGAGAACCTATCAGTGGACTATTGTATGGAGAGGTAAGTATAAGGGGCAATGGGTTTAATAGGATAGTGTTACTTAAGATGTTAAAGAGAAAGGAGAAAAAAGAAAGCAGGAAAGTTAGAACATGTTTAAAGTAGACTAAGGTAATAGATGTGAGAAGCAAGAGTGGTGGGGCTAGGGAGCCACCTAGTGGATAGATGCTAGAGTGTGCCAGGGATTCTACCAAGGTAGATCGCTAGGCTGAAACTTGTTGAGGAGGACAAGGGAATAGTTGAAAAAAAGTAGTCTGGAGTAGGGGTTTGGCTGCTGAGCTGTCCTGGCAAGGGAGTATACAGAACCTAGCAGGGCTTGGGCTTTTAATACAGTATTACAGAAATGTAGCAGTGGTTGTACATACTAATTCCTTCTGTGACAATGTAGGTCTTTTCATAAACAAGGGATATGGCAGTAGAACTTTTCTATATTATTTTGGGTCTAGGTATCCAGGCCAGGCGTAGTCACAAGGAGGTATTTCAGGGTAAAGGTTTCTTAATTCCTTCTGTGACAATGTAGGTCTTTTCATAAACAAGGGATATGGCAGTAGAACTTTTCTATATTATTTTGGGTCTAGGTATCCAGGCCAGGCGTAGTCACAAGGAGGTATTTCAGGATAAAGGTTTCTTAATTCCTTCTGTGACAATGTAGGTCTTTTCATAAACAAGGGATATGGCAGTAGAACTTTTCTATATTATTTTGGGTCTAGGTATCCAGGCCAGGTGTAGTCACAAGGAGGTATTTCAGGGTAAAGGCTTGCTATAGTTGCCGATGCAGCACGAGGATACTCAGCAGCAGAGCCGTAGTTCCGATACCCTACGAGCTGAGGTAATAGCCAGAAGGAAAGCTGTTTTCCAGGACAGATATTGCAAATCTGTTGAGGCGGCTGGCTCAAAAGGAGGCAAGGTCAGCTTTTCTAGAATGAAATTGAGATCCCAAGCAGGTATTGGTTGTTTCCTTGGGGGTTTTAGATTCTTAGCCCCTCTGAGGAATTGTCTTAAGAGGGGGTGAGAGAATAAGGATGGATCAGTGTTGTATTCTGCAGAAATGGCTGAGGCATGGATTTTGATGGAGGAGAATGAAAGTCCACTGTTTAGCAGCTCAGCTAGATACTGTAATATTTGAGGTAAATTCAGTTTTCCAGGATCCTGGCCCTTTTTCTCATTCCAGACACAAAACAGTTTCCATTTTGCGGAGTAAGCTTTTCTAGTAGATGGCCTTCTGGCCTCCAAAATGACATCCTGCACCTCCTTGGAGAGTAGGGTCTGTTGTGATGCTAAGGAATCTTCCATGCGGCTAGATTGAGTGTTTTTAGCTGACTGAAGAGTTTTGAAGCTGTGCTGAGTCAGAAGAGGCATTAGAGGCAGGGTCCATGGTGGGGAATGTGTCAGGCTCCTCAGGAGTGGGTACCAGTGTTGTCTTGGCCAGTCTGGAGCAATGAGAATCATCTTTGGTCTGTCTGCTCTGGTTTTTAATAGAACTTTGGGCAGCAGAGGAAGAGGTGGGAAGGCATAAACTGTCATTGATGTCCAACTGAAAGAGCGTCCACTCTCCAGGCCTTTGGATGAAAAATCCTTGAGCAGAATTTTGTCAATTGGTGATTTTTGTGGGAGGCAAAGAGATCTAGGTCTGGCCTTCCCCATGCTTTAAGTATCTCTGTGAAAACTTGAGGATGCAACTTCCATTCGTATGGATCTGTCATATTTCCGCTTAGGTTGTCTGCCAGCGTGTTTTCCTTGCCTGGCAAGTACTGTGCTTGTAGTTCGATTTGTAAGTCCAGGGCCATGTTCCAAAGTGACATGGCCAGCCTGCATAGGGGGTATGAATGGGTTCCTCCCTGTTTATGTACCACATTACTGTGGTGTTGTCCGTCCTTATCAATAGTTGACCTGGTTGCAGAAGGTCTTTGAAAGCTATAATTGCATTTATTACTGCTAGCATTTCCTTTTGATTGATGTGAAGGTGCTTTTCTTTTTGGGACCATTTGCCCTGAATGCACCGATCTGTCATGTGCGCCCCCCAGGCGTAGTCCGAGGTGTCTGTTGTGATGACTATTTGCTTGAGGCTTGCTGAATGGGAGACCTGCGTTTGTTTGGCATGCTTGAGCCCACCACAGAAATTCCTTTTGAAGACATGGAATTAGTGGTATTATTGTTTCCAAACTGTGGCTGTGTTGAGACCATAGGTTTTTCAGGTACCACTGAAGTTTCCTCATATGCAGCTTTGCACATGGGATTAGTAAGATGCAAGATGCCATGAATCCCAGTGCCTGCAGGATTGTCCTTGCCGTCAGCCTGGTGAAATTTGCTAGTGTTCTGAAGTATTGAGTTAATTGCCCCTGCTTCTCTGGCGTGAGGTAGGCCATCTGGGTGTTTGTGTCCAAGTTGGCACCCAGGAAAATTATTTTCCGAGAGGGTATTAGCCTTGATTTTTTTGTTGACTGTGTAACCCAGAGAATTCAACAACATTATTACACAAGTCAGAGGTTTCAGAAGTATGTGCTTGCTGTCCGCTTGGATCAGGCAGTCGTCCAAATAGGGGTATATTTGTATCCCTTGAAGTCTGCAGTAGGCAATTACTGATGCCAGGCATTTCGTGAATACTCTGGGTGCAGTAGATAAGCCAAAGGGCAATGCAGAGAATTGATAATGGGTTGAACCTGCAAGAAATCTGAGGTATCTTCTGCAATTTTGTCTGATTGGGACATGCAGGTATGCCTCCTTGAAGTCCAATGTTACCAGCCAAGACTCCTTGCCCAGCATGGAAGAAGCTGCTGTAGAGTGAGCATCTTGAATTTTGGTACGAGTAAAAATGTGTTTAGGATGGATAGGACCAAAATAGGTCTCCAATCTTTTCCCTTCCTTGGTACCAGGAATAGTCTGGAATAAAAACCTTGACCTTGTTCGTGAGTAGGTACCTCTTGAATAGCTTTCATGTCTGAGATCTGAAATTTGTCTTTGTGCCTCTGCCCTTTGATTGTGTGGCAGGTTTGGCATGCCTCATTTTTGGAAGGGTGTGAAAATGGAATCTGTAGCCTCTGTTTATAATGTCCAGGATCCATTTGTCTTGTGACAATATGCCAATTTTTTGAAAATGCCAGTTTTCCGCCCAAGGGTGCTGCCATTTGAGCCTTGCTTGGCATGCAAAGGGGAAAGTCATTGGGCTTGCTTTCTCAATGGCTGCGAATTATCACCATCTCTGTGTAGGAGCTTGCCATTGTCTGCCTCTAAACGATCCTTGGGATTGCCCTCTGCCCCTCGGGTGCCTGTATCTACCTCTTTGGGGTCTGTCCGTGGCTGGAAAGGACCAATTTTTGGAAGGCCAATTTCTACTGAAACGTGGGGGTTGTACCTGTAGAAAATCTTTCACTGTTTGCATTGATTTAGCCTTTTCCTCCATTTTCCTTAATACCTCCTCAGCATTAGCACCAAATAATACATCCTTTTGTAGAGGGGCATCTAGTAATTTAGCTTTGACATGATCTGGTAAGGTTTGTTCGTTGAGTCAGGCATGTCTACGTAGGACTGATCCTGTAACAGCAGCTTTACATGAGGCCTCTAGAGCATCAAAACCACATTGTAAGGTATGTTTACCCACTTGTTCTGCACTATGCATCAAATCCTGCAACTCCTTCAAGTCTGGTTGTTCAGGTTGTGACATTTTACTTCTCAATTGTGATAACAGAAACTGTTGGTACTTTAGCATATGGAACTGACAGTTTAAAGCCCTCATGGTTAAGGTGGCAGAGGTATATACCTTTTTTCCCCACCTTTCTAAGGATCTGGAATCTCTCTCTGAAGGTAATGGATTTTTAGCAGTGGAGGCTTTAATTCCCTTGGGGCCCTGTGAGACCGTTTCTGGGTCAGCAGCATGGCTTTTGTATAGAAATTGGTGTGAGTCAGGAACCCGGTAGTACCTGTCAGGCTTGACTGGGGCTGGAGGTAGAGAGTCCGGGTTAAGGCAGGCCTCCGAGTACACATCATCTAGTATGTCCAAGACAGGAGGTATAGCCAGAGGCCTGTGCTGAGGTAGCAAGAGAAATTCCCTAAGCCTTTTCTTGGAATCTGAATAATCTTGGCCTTCCCAGTGGAAGTGTTCCCTTAAGGTATGCAAAGTTTCCCCAAATGAGTAATCCTCTGGGGGGGATACAGAGGGAATGGACTCCTCTGCATCAGTCTTCAAAAGGGGAGTAAGAATGTTCCTGTTCATCAGAGTGCTCTGATATAATGGAGCCCTGATCAGAGGAGGGGGATTCTTCCTCCACTCTGGGCCTTTTGTCCGGGGGGGGGTTGAGAACCCCTGATAAGAGTAATTAAATCCTCAGCCATTTTAGGCATCTGTTTTTTAGGCATGGGGCCTGGAGATGGGCCCTGTGTAGCTTCTCTTAGAATGCATGGCTGCTTTAGACTTGGTGAAAGCCTTGATGGAAAAAGAGGAAGGTCTGAAGACACCTTGAGAGGAGGTAGACCTGTCCACATTTTGAGATTCACCGCCAAGAGTGGCTTCGGTATCTGTAGTCGGGGTGTGGGCCGAGGAGCCTGTGACCTCGGGCACAGGAGACACCACCAATGAAGTGTCGTCGGTAGTCAGGGGCTGCGTAGGTACCTCGCTGAGAACCGGAACACCTGTAGTCTGCTTTGGCGTGATGCCGGTAGAGGCCGCGGACCTCGTGTGTCGGTCCTTATCTTTGCGTTTTTTAGACAAAACTGGAGTCGGAGTATCCGACGACATAACAGTTAAATTTTTTGCCAAAATAATGCTGGGCAAACTCCGCCTGACGCTTAATGGTGCGTTTGTTGAATGTAGCACAAAAGCGACAGACCGAGACGTCGTGGTCTGGGCCTAAACAAGGAATACAGAGGGAATGGAAATCCTTATGTGGTATTTGCTTCCCACAAGAAATACAATTATTAACTTTGTCGGACATCGGTCTGAGGCAAGAAAAGTTTCCCCAACGGGGTACTTAGCTTTCAAGAAGACTTTGGTTGCAAATTTTTTGTAATTTCAGGAGCTGGCCGACCGGCACTTGCGAACTGCTTCTGCTTTGGGCACCGCGTGGCAAGAAAGACTGAAGAAAATGGCGTTGGCTGGTTCTTTTATACCCCTGTCGCACTGACGTCAGGGAAGAAGCGACAACCGACGCCGGACCTAGACTTTGGAATTCGGCTGACCGAGGACCCGCCTGACGGCAGGAGAACCCCATCTGTTATGACTGCAGCTGTATGCAAGATGAACATCCAGGAAGTCTTGAATAAAAACCTTATCCCCTTTGTTGTGCTGGGACAGGTTGAATAGCCCAGATACTGAGGAGAGAGAGTACTTGTTTTTGGGCCTTCGCCCACTGATTTGGGGGGAGGTCTGGCCATCCCTTTGAGGTTGGGAATGAGTGAAAGTGGAATCTGTATCCTAGGGAAACTGTTTAAAACCCATTTGTCTTGGATAATGAGTTCCCAGTTTTTTGCATGCATGGTGAGCTTTCCTCCTAAGGGAGCAAGTAGTTGAGCAAGTCTTGGGAGTCACTGTGCCATTTTTCCATAGGAGAGTGGCTTACTACTCTCTGCTTTGGAAGTGGGAGCCCCCCCACTGCTTAGATCTGTGCAGAGCCTGAGACTGAAGTCTTGGTTGTCTGCTGCTCCTGGGTTTGGACTGAGGCTTGGAAGGGACTGGAAAGGCCCATTTCTTTGAAGGCCACTGCCTATTGAATCTAGGTGGCTGTACTTGTAAGAAATCTTTAACAGTTTGCATAGATTTAGCTTTTTCCTCCATCCTTTTGAGGATGACTTCTGCTCTGTTGCCAAAAAGACACTCTTGGTTTTAGGGTGCATCCAGTAATTTAGCTTTAACATGATCTGACAAGTTTTGTTCCTTAAGCCAAGCATGCCATCTTAGTACAGACCCAGTGACAGCAGCCCTGCAAGATGCTTCTAAAGCATCAAAGCCACAGTGCAAAGTAGGTTTACCAATTTGTTCAGCAGAATACATTAACTCTTGTAAATCTTTGTGTTCAGCAAAGTTAGGAATCAACATAATTTTCTGTTTAAGTAGTCCCATAATATGCTGCTGATACGTTAACATATGAAACTGGCAATTTAAAGCTCCAATAGCCAAATTAGCAGAAATGAATAACTTCTTACCCCATCAGTCTAAAGCTCTAGAGTCCCTTATCAGAAGGGGTAGGATTTTTGGCAGTAGTAGCCTTAATGCCTTTTGGTCCTTGGGAAACAGTCTCTGGATCCGCAGTAGGACTCTTGAAGAGGAATTTGAGAGAGTCAGGTACTCTGTAGTACCGGTCAGGTTTCCTGGGAGCTGGCGGCAGTGTGTCTGGGGTAAGGCTGGATTCCAAGAAAACCATCTACAATCTCCAGAACAGGAGGCATAGCTAAAGGCCTGTGTTGAGGCAGGTTTAAAAATTCCCCAAGTCTCCTTTTGGACGGAGAATAGTCCTGGCTTTCCCAGAGGAATTGCTCCCTAAGGGTATGTAAGGTTTCACCAAAAGAAAAATCTTCTGGAGGGGAAGTTGAGGGGAAGGAATCCTCTGCATCAGAATCCTCATAAGTAGACAAGGATAAATCTTGGTAGTCAGAAGGAACAGAGATATCATATTCCTTACAAGTAGTATCAAAGAAAATCAGTTCTAGGTCTCTTAGAGGGGTAAAGGCTGGCCTCCCCTAATTAAGGTACTAAGGTCTTCAACCATTCTAAATCATTTGTTTTTGAGGCATATGGGCATGAGAATGCGCTTTGGTTCATAGGTAGGTACTAGGCTATCGGCCCAAGGGTCTATGCAAGGCTAGCCAACAAGGTTCCCTGGCTTACGCCACCCAAGAAAGTTATTTTCTTGTGCCACTGATGAGCAGACACACAGAAGTGATCCCCGGGGTGTATTTCCTATTTCTCATCCACTCAAGATTTTTCTTTGAGTGCTAATGAAGAACTTTGCTTGACATAGATGGGTAGCCTGTTCCAGAGTATGGGAAGTCTCTGGTATAGCAATCTATCCCTCCAGCATGTCCTGTTTATTGTGGTGACAAGGTTTAGATCCCTAGAGCGTGTAGCTCGGAGGGATTGGGATTTCTTTAGGGGCAGCATGTCCAACAGCTCTGGGTGTGACAGCTTTATATGTTAGGCAGAGATAACTTCTGAGTAGGCGATATGCTACGAAGTAAAGCTGGAGTTTGAGGTGGTCAGTGTAGGGCATTTGTTTGAGTGCAGTAATCCTCTGAGGTACTTCTGTGGCCTTTCCAGCTGTTGCAGATGTCTTGTGAGGTACATTCCAAAAGGGGCGTTGTACTCTAATGGGTCTGAGTGATGAGTAGAGGGTAACAATGGCCTCTTTTTCCTGGACGAGAACCCTTTTATGATGGTGTGCCACGTAGAAGGACTTCCTGACTACTGTGGCGATGTGACTATCAAAGGAGAGACTACTGTCCACCTGGGTCCCAAGGTCTCTTATCACGCATTCGGTGTTAAGTAGATTGCTGCCTGTGTAGTAGTTCATGGGTACAGAGTTTTTACCAAAGGGGATGACGCTGCACTTTTTGGCATTGAGCTGGAGGCCATGGCTCTGACACCAGGCATCTGTCTCAGAGGCCCTTCTGTAGGATGTTCACATCATTTGGGGACTTGACTATGGCTCCTAGTTTGCAGTCATCTGCGAACTTCGTTAGCCAGAGGCCTTCTGTGTTAGCCTGTACTTCAGAGAAGTAGATACCAAACAGGAGCTGTCACAGGACGGGACCCTGTGGTACTCCACTTGTCACTGGTTTGAGGTCAGATTTTGAGTCTGCAACTTTTACAGTGTGGGTTCTGTCAGTGAGCCAGTTGGCAACCCATCTTGTGACGTAGGGATTTATGCCTAGTTTGAGTTTAGCTATAATTCCAGAATGGGGGATGGTGTCGAAAGCCTTTGCGAGGTCAAGATAGGCTGTATGAACCACTTTACCCTCATCTACGGCTTTGGTCACTGCCTCAAAGAAGACTATCAGGTTCAGGAGGCATGATCTGCCTTTCACAAACCCGAACTGGGTGGATCCAGAGTTTGGAGGTTACCAATGTCTTTGTTTATGTGTTCCATGATGATACGTTCCATGGCTTTGCAGACCAGGCTCGTCAGGCTAATAGGTCTATAGTTCCCGGGATCAGTGGTGGCTCCTCCTTTGTGGAGTGGGATAACTGTTGCTGTGCGCCATTCAGTGGGCACAAAGCCTGATGCAAGGCTATTATTGAACATGGTGCTTAAGTGGGGAGCGAGTTCATTCTGAAGTTTGTGTAAATCGCAGCCTGGGATGTTGTCCGGTCCCATGGATGCTCTGTTTTTGGCTTTAGAGTGCAGCTTTCACCTGCGTAGTTGTGATTACAGGGACTCTGTATTCTTCCTGTATAGATATGGGCCCTTTGGGGGGGGGGGGGGTTAAAGTTAGCACTGAACCTATCTGCCAGGATGTTGGCAATATCAGCTGTAGTTTTCATGCCTTTGTGCTGTAACTCAGAGCAGATTTGGGTGTTGCCATTGAGATTGACATAGCTATAGAATGCTTTGTGGTTGTCCTTGGAATTAGTGGCAATTTTATTTTCGTAGCTAGCTTTGTAGGATCTTACAAGGGATCTCAGCTTCTTACTGAGGCTGACCAGGGAGCTCCTCCACTCATGGGATTTTACTCTCCTTTTGCAACAGTTTCTTCTTTCTGTTGTACAGTTTGTTTATGGCAGGGAACCACCAGATTGGCTTCCTTTTTTTTGGAGGATAGCATCTTGGTTCTGTTTGGGATAGCACGATCCATGCACTCATGTAGGTTGCTTATAGAGCGCATTTGTGTAGGATTCAGCAGTTGCAACTGCATTGTCCATCTGCATGGGTGTCATGAAGTTCACTACTTCTGTCTTAAGAAGCATGAAGTTGGCTTTGGAGAAATTTCTTACTGTGGTTTCCTTAATGGGGGTGGGGGTGGGATGTGGATATCGAGGGTGATTAGCTTATGGTCGGATTGGACCAAAGAGGAGTTGACTTCAGGTGTGGAACACCGGTCACTCATGTTGGTAATGACTAGGTCTAGGATATTGTTGCCCCTGGTGGGTGTGTGGATAAGTTGATCTAGGGCATTGGAGTTTATGAATTCCAGAAAGCGTTGCGCTAAGGAGTTATTCCATGAGTAGGTTTCCCAGTTAATGGTGGGGTAGTTGAAGTCACCCATTATTAGGGTGTTTGGTTGAACCCTAATATTTTCCAGTATATCAAGAAAAGAGTGGGAATCCTGGGGCATGGTGGGGGATCTGTAGCAAGCTACATTTTGGATTGCAGTTTTGCCAAGAGTTAGTTGCACTTGGATAACCTCTAATGCATTATGCTGAGCAACTAGCCTGGAGGTGTGGATATCCTTAATGAATATGAACACACCCCCACCTTTGGTGTTTCGGTCCAGGTTAGATGGCCGAAAAGTGTGGTACGAGTTATAGCCTGGTAGTGCAGGGGTGCTCTCTGGAGCCTTGAACCAGGTCACTACACAGATATCTATGTTCTCCATTTTAAGGAGTGCCTCGAGTGAGTGCATTTTGAAATTTAGACTTATAGCATTGAGTAGCATTACCCTCACTTTTTGCTTACCTGTTCCTGTTATGGTGGTGAATTTGTTACTTGAACCCTGCCTAAAAGACACTACAGGGGCAGCAAGAGCCTTAGCCAGTATCCGGAATCCTAGGGGCGACAGGTGCAGGCCCATCTGTGGCAAAGCATCGTGGTCTGTCGACCATGTCAACCCAAGCAGACAGATACTGGATCCCCTTTGAATGACACCAGAAGCCTAGCCAATTGTTGAAATCAATCATTTTGTCCTTGTACTGAGGTATCATTCTGGGCGATGGCAGAATGCTACTCAGGGCTAGGGTCATACCTGCCTGGGCTACAAGATTGCAGAGCTCTTCCATGTCTCTTTTCATGTAGTCCAGTGAGGTACGTCTCAGGTCATTCACACCAACATGAACAATGGCAGAGTCATATTTGTACTTGTGGAGTGACCTGAGTGCGTGGGTTGTGGCGGATCCTGGCACCAGACAGGCAGCTGACAGGAAACTTCTTGTTTAGCCTGGTGAGTGGGACATCAGTGTGCCTGACTATAGAGTCACCTATGACTAGTGTGTTGGGTATGTTGTTTTGCCTTATTGGCTTGTTTGAGTGGCACACAATCTGTGGGCTGTGTCTCATTTGGGTTGTGTTGAGGGATGGAGGTTGCTTGTGTTTCTGCTTTGGAGGTCTCTGTTGCTTAGGCAGATTATTATTGAGAGCCTCCGCGAATGTTTGAGTTTCTGTGTGTGGATTTTTTGGTAGTAGTTTTTCTAGGTGTAGTACGAGCGTTAGGCCTGAGGAATTCGGTATTCTTAGCTTGAAAAGTCGGTTTAATATGAAAATCAGTAGGCCTGAATACACCCTCAGAAGCAGGTGCCTGCACAGCAGCTCCGGATCCATCCAAGGTAGAGACCTCCGCAGGTTCCAGAGTCAAAGCATCTTGCGGCATACCGGCCTCCGAATGGGTCTCAGCAGAGGCCTGCGAATCTGTAGCAGCAGGTATCAGAGGCTGCGAAAGCACCAGAGTACCAGTGGACTGGCAACCAACTTAGTGTCGGCAATTTTGAACCTATGCGGTCTGTCTATCCTTAAGTTTTTTCATAAGATCTGTAGTCGGATGGCTTAAAGCAGACATTTTGGAGTAGGGAGATCGAGAATGAAAGAATTTAGCTACAAAAATAGACAGACAACGAATAGTTCGGGCGTTGAATAAGGCACAAAACCAACAGTGAGGGTCGTCGTGGTCTGGGCCTGAACAGGTGACAGTAGGAATGAAAATCTGAGGTATTTGCTTCCCACAAGCAAGACAATTGTTAGTTTTTTCTGACATTGGTTAGAGCAAGAAAAAAGATTCCCCAAGGGGGTACTTATCGTTTTGAAGACTTCAGGTCAAACTCAAACGAAAATTTCAGGAGTCTGCCGACTGGCACTTGTGAACTGCTTCTGCTTCGGGTGCCGGTCTGCAAGAAAGGACTGATGTAACTGCATCAGCTGCATGTTTTATACCCCTGACGTCATGGAAGAAGCGACAGCATCAAATGCAGAAATCTGAAGACTCTGGTATTCAGGCCAACTGAGGCTACCTGCAGGCATATAACCCAAATGTGAGGACTGCAACAGTGAAACAAAGGAAATCCAGGACTGCAACAGTGAATACACTCTAACATCTACATTTATGGTAAGTGTACACAACTGTACCATGTTCTTAGTGTTTCACTGTTGCAGTCATCACACTTGGGTTGATTCCCAAAGCTGAAGGGTGGAGGCAGTCAAGGATTAGGGCTGGCAAGCAGGCCCAGTAAGACTGCTGTGGCAAATCCAGCTCTGCATTTAGAAAATATAGTTAAGTGGTAATGCTTGGTGAAGGTGTGTACAGAGCTCCAGGTTGCAGTTTTCAGGATGTCCATGTCAGGGATTCCCTTGAGAAATGCTGTAGAGGTTGATGTAGCCCTAGTGGAATGTGTTCTGATCCCCTGTGGGCTAGGTTTCCCATGGCGTTTGTAGCAGAAATTGATGCAGTGTGCTATCCATTTAGAAATGGTTTGCTTTGAAATGGTCCGATTTGAAATGGTCCTGCCCTCTACCCCTGTAGCAAAGCTGACTAGCAGCTGGTCAGATTTTCTGAAAGGTTTAGTCCTGTCCAGATAGAACCAAGCTGTGTGTGCACGTCGAGGGAGTGTAGGATTCTTCCCCCTTTATTCTGAGGATTAGGAAAAAAGGTTGGCAAATGAATGGATTGGTTTAAAGCCACATTAGATACCACCTTGGGCATAAATGATGCGTTAGTCCTGAGGAAAACCTTGTCCGCATGGAAGATGAAGGGTTCCACAACCATAAGGGCCTGCAATTCAGACACTCTTCTTGCTGAAGTGATGGGTTAGAAGTACAGCTGTTTTCCAGGAAATTAATTTCAACTCTGCTGTAGCAGCAGGTTCAAAGAGTGGAAGCGTGAGCTTCTCCAATACAAAGTTAAGGTCCCAGGCTGAAGTGAGAGCTCTCCTGGGGGGGGGGTGTCTTGAATTTTTGGCTCCTCTCAGGAACAGTTTGACCAGAGGATGAGAGAAGAGGGATGGCTCAGTATTATAATGAGCTGAGATGGCACAGGCATGAATCTTAAATGAAGGATAGGCCTTTGTGGAGCATTTCTGTTAAGTAATTTAGTATAAGAAGTAAGGTGGGCACAGTTGTGTCTATTCCCTGAGACAGCTCCAAGAACAGTATATTTTCCAATTTTCTTAATACAATTTTCTAGTACTAGGCCTCCTTGTGTCAAGGGTGACATCCAGCATCTGTTTACTCAGGGTTGCTGGTGATTTCAGGGGATGAGCCAGGCTGCTAGGTTCGGGGTTTGTAGCAGAGGATGCAAAATCTGGCCCTCCTGCTGGGACAGCAGGGAAAGGGTCTGAGGCAGGTGCCATGGTGGCACTACTGTAAGACTCCACAAAAGTGGGTACCAGTGCTGTAGTGGCCAGTCTGGTGCAATCAGGATTGTCCTTGGCTTGTCCTGTTTGATTTTTAGTAGAACCTTCGAAAGTAGGGGCAGAGGGAGAAAGGCATAGATTGAGAGGTTTTCCCCATGTAAAGAACAGGGCATCCACTTTCCATGCTTGGCTGTGGGGAGTTCTGATGTAATATTTACTCAACTGATAGCTCTGCGGGGAAGCAGAGGTCCACCTCTGGTGCCCCCCACCTGTGGATCAGAAGGTTGAATGATTTGGGTTCCAGTTTCCACTCGTGAGAATCCATTAGATTTCTGCTTAAGTCGTCTGCCAGTGGATATTGCTTGCCTGGCAGGAACTGAGCTTGCAGGTGCACTTGACTGCTCAAGGCTATGTTCCACAGAGTCATGGCTAACCTGCAGAGTGGGTAGGAATGGGTTCCCCCCTGCTTATGTACCACAAAACTGTGGTGTCTATCAATAGTTGCCCTGGAAGAAGGCATTTGAAGGCTGTCACAGCATTCTGTACAGCTAACGCTTCTTTTCGATTGATATGCAGGTGCATATGTTTTGGGCTCCATTTGTCTTGAATGCATTGTCTTGCCATGTGAGCCCCCCATGCATAATCTAATGCGTCTGTTTGGATTTGGGCGGCAGGGGGTTGAATGAAAGGAAGTCCCTTGTTGTGGAAGCAGGCCTCTGCCCACTAAAATAACTCTGTCCTTAAGCAAGGAATGATAGGAATCCTTGTTTCCAGGTCCTGAGAATGTTGACACCAGTAGTTTCCTCATATGCAGTCTTGCATATGGAATGAGTAAAATGCAAGAGGCCCTGAACCCTAGGGCTTGCAGCATTTTTCTTGCAGACAACCGGGTTTGTGTGGCCAGTAGATTGAAGTAGCTTGTCAAATAAATGTTTTTTCTGGAGTGAGGAATGCCATCTGGGAGTTGTGTTCAAGTTTACTCCCAGGAATACAATCTTGGCTGGGTACCAGATGAGATTTCTTTTCATTGATGGTGTACCCCAGTGAAGTTAGATATCTTTACAAATATCAGATGCTGGAGTAGCAATTCTTGACTGTCTGCTTGAATCAGGCAATCATCCAAGTAGGGGTAAATTTGAAATTTTCTCTGCCTACAATATGCAATGGCTGGAGCCAAGTAATTTATGAATACCCTGAGCGCAGTAGATAAGCCAAAGGGAAGTGCAGAGAGCTGATAATGCATAGAGCCTGCTCTGAAACGTAGACATTACCTGCAAGATTCCCTTATGGTCATGTGCAGATAAGCTTCTTTTAAGTCTAGGGTGGCTAGCCAGGAGTCCTTGGCTAGTATAGGAAGCAGCTGTTGGAGAGTAAGCATTTTGAAGCTTGGAATCACCAGGAAGGTGTTGAGAATAGACAGATCCAGGATAGGACGCCAAGAGTTTTCTTTTCTGGGTACCAGAAACACTCTGGAGTAAAAACCTTGTCCCCTTTGCTCTGCTGGGACAGGTTGAACAGGCTTGATACTGAGAAGAGTAAGTACTTGTTTTGGGGCCTCTGCCCACTGGTTTGGGGCAAGGTCTGGCCATCCACTTGGGGTTGACAGTGAGTGAAGTAGAATATGTATCCCTGGGATACAAAGTCCAAAACCCATCTGTTCTGGGTAATGTACTCCGTTTTTTGCATGCACGGCTATTTTTCCTCCCAAGGGTGCAAGTACTTGGGCAAGGCTTGGAAGAATTAAGGATAAGTCATTGTGAAATTTTACCATAGGATGGTGGCTTACCCCTGTTTTTGAGGTGGGAGCACTACATTGTTTAGATCTGTGCATACCCTTAGATTGTAGTCTTGGTGGTCTGCTGCCCCTGGGCTTCGACTGAGAAGGTCTGGGAGGGACTGGAAAAGACCAATTTTTAGAAGGCCAATGCCTACTGAAGCTAGGTGGCTGTACCTGCAGGAAATCCAGTTTGCATGGATTTAGCTTTTACCTCCATCTTTGAGAACGACTTCTGTTTTAGTGCCCAGCTGACATTCTTGGTTTAATGGACCATCTAGTAATTTTGCTTTGACATGGTCTGGCAAGATTTATTCCTTAAGTCAAGCATGCCTTCCAAGAACAGACCCAGTGACAGCAGCCCTGGCAAGATGCTTCCAAGGCATCAAAAGCACATTGTAAAGTATGTTTTCCAACTTGGTTAGCATTAACTCTTGTAAATCTATGTTCTGCACAATCAGGAATCATCATTTTCTGTTTAATTAGCTCCATAATATGTTGCTGATACTTTAACACATGAAACTGGCAATTTAAAGCCCTGATGGCAAGAGTAGCATAGGTGTATACCATCTTACCCCATCTGTCTAAAGCCCTTGAATCCCTGTCCGAAGGGGTAGGGTTTTTGACTGTTGTAGCCTTAACGCCTTTAGGTCCCTGGGAAATGGTCTCTGGATCCACATCAGGAATCTTAAAGGAATTTGTGGGAGTCTGGTACTCTGTAGTACCTGTCAGGTTTCATGGGAGCTGGAGGCAAAGTATCAGGGGTAAGGCTAGATTACATGAAGACATCTGCAATTTCCAGAACAGGACAGACAGCTAGAGGCCTGTGCTAAGGCAAGTTTAAAAATTTCCCGAGTCGCTTTTTGGACTGTGGGTAGTCCTGGCACTCCCAGCGGAAATGCTCTCCAAGGGTATGCAGGGTTTCACCAAAAGAAAAATCTTCTGGTGGAGAAGTAGAGGGAATGGAATCCTCTGCATCAGAATCCTCATAGGTAGATAAAAGTATGTCCTGATAATCAGAAGGGTCAAATTCATCAAACTTATGACCTGAAGAATCAGAAGGAAAAATCAGTTCTAGGTATTTTAAAAGGGGAAAGGCTGGCTTCCCCTAATTAAAGTAATAAGGTCTTCTGCCATTCTAAGCATTTGTTTGTGGCATGTTGGCCTGAGAATGCACTTTAGTCATTGGTTTCTTAGGCATAGTGCGAACTCTGGGCATGGAAAATTCTGTATTTTTGGTTTGAAATTAAGTCTGTTTAATAATGAACATCGGAAGGCCTAAATACACCCTCAGAAGCCAGTGCCTGCACTGTGGCTCCAGACCCATCCAAGGTACAGACATCCGCAGGTTCCATAGTCTAAGAAGCATCTCACAGCATACCGGAATTGGAATGGATTTCAGTAGATGCCTGAGAATCTGTAGAAGCTGGTATCAGAGGCTGCGAAAGCACCTCACTAAGTACCAGCTTATACAGTCTGTCCCTGTCTTTAACCTTACTTTTTTTCGGAAGATCAGTAGTCTGATGGCTTATCGAAGCCATTCTGGAGTAGGGAGAACGGCAGCGAAAGGAGAGAGAAAAATAGCCAGACGAATAGTTTGGGCTTTGAACAAGGCACAAAACCGTCTGGGCCTAAACAGGTGATGCAGTAAGAATGAAAATCTGAGGTATAAGTTTTCCACAGGAAAGACAATAACATTTTTTCTGACATGGGTTAGAGCAAGAAAAAAAGGATCCCCAACGGGGTACTTAACTTTTAGAAGACTTCAGGTCTGAAACTCTAAAAACGAAAATTTCAGGACTTTGCCAACCGGCACTTGAAAACTGTTTCTGCTTTGGAGTCTGCTCGGCAAGAAAAGCTGATGTAATGGCGTCTGCTGCATGTTTTACACCCCTGATGACCTGACGACATGGAAGCGACAGCATCAGACGCAGAAATCCCAAGACTCTGGTATTCAGGCAGACTGAGGGCTACCTGCAGGCAGATAACCCAAGTGTGATGACTGCAACAGTGAAACACGAAGAACATCTGCACTTTGCACACAGCAAACTCAAATAACTGCACCATAATAAAGCACACACACTGCAAACACTGCAGACTCAGTTACTTCGAACTCTAGTTAAGCTTTGAATGGCTTCGATCAATGTGAAATAGAAGTGTGCCCAAAACACAGTCCTTTACCAAAAGCATACAGTCGCCTTGCTTAAAAGTTTAATCTGCCTTTTTATTGTACTCGTTATGCCCTTTTAATCTCTCACTCATACTTTTCTTGTGCCCATTTTACTTTAAACATACCCGTTATGCAAATCAACGGTAATTGAGGCCCATATGAATATCTCTGCTAGTTTAATCAAATATCATACTTTCAAGCATTGTTTAATAATGCAGTTTACCTTTCATCCAGTACGTTTTGTGCTACTGATTAAAAATGCGTTTTGTGCCTTATAAATGCACCATTTCATTTTCTTTGTCAGATAAATCATTTGTGTAGTTTTACCTTTAGCTCGTTTCTGGCTCTTTTTTGTCTGAGCTCCGTTTCACTCAACCAGCTTAGACTGCCTTCACCTTCAACTCGGCACCTCATGTCATGAGGTTGCTCTCTTGATCCCCGTTCTGACACCATGTCACTCGTCTGGTTAGGATAAAACAGACCAACATTTATGGGTTCCATTCAAACAGCTTTATTACACACAAACGCATCAGAAATGAGCCTTTGTAACTTAAATAAATTTATAAACTGACTACCACGCTCATACAAGTTAACACTCAGGCTGTTCTCTAAAAATGGCATTGTTGCCTGCATGTGCTCACTATTTGTATGCACGTGCTACATCTGGAAATGCTTAACAGTACATACACACGTTCTGATCCAGTTATGCCTTACCATAACATTCCATCTGTATTGTCCATCTTCACTAATCCTTGACTGTGGGCTCTGTTTCAAGCCTCTGAACAGACTGCCATTTTTTCAGCTCGCGCCTCCCAAACTGTCGAGCTAGGCTCTACTCAGAATGCTCCTCACTAAACTACTGCAGATAGAGTTTGCCTATAACAGTGAGAAATAGACTAGTAATAAATAAACCATATCTGTGTCCCTATTAAAAAGCCAGCCTTTTGGGGATTATACTAACTCTTAGGCAAGGGGAAGGAGGGGGAAATGTCAAGGATTATTGAAGAGACAAAAGAGATGGAATTTTATGCTAAGCCAACTTCTTTATCTGATGCAGCAGTCAATCTTCACAATTCTTGACTGTGGGACAGCGCCCCCAGCTACCTGAATCTTGGGAGGTCTCAAGAAAGAATATTCCTGAGCACCATTGAACTGAATGATGCACGTCCCCTAGAGACCTAGTCCAGTTTGCAATGAGTAATGAAGGTATGAGCAGACCATTAAACTGAGTGATGCACGTCCCCTAGAGACCTGGTCAAGTTTGTAATGAGTAATGAAGGTATGAGCACCATTGAACTGAATGATGCATGTACCCTAGAGACCTGGTCCAGTTTGTAATGAGTAATGAAGGTATGAGCAGACCATTGAACTGAATGATGCACGTCCCCTAGAGACCTGCTCCAGTTTGTAATGAGTAATGAAGGTATGAGCAGACCATTGAACTGAATGATGCACGTCCCCTAGAGACCTGGTCCAGTTTGTAATGAGTAATGAAGGTATGAGCAGACCATTGAACTGAATGATGCACGTCCTCTAGAGACCTGGTCCAGTTTGTAATGAGTAATGAAGGTATGAGTAGATGTCCATGTATCTGCTGCACAAATGTCATCTAAAGAAGATCTAGCATGAAAAGCTCCAGAAGCTGCTACAGCTCTAGTTTATGAGCTTTCACAGGACGTGGTGGGTGAAGTCCCTTTAAGTGATAAAATAAAGACAAGACAGTCCCTTAACCATTTTGCCAAAGTAACTTTAGAAACTGGGTTACCCAAGGAAGTCAAGGCCACAAACAGTTGGTCAGATTTTCTAATATCCTTTGTTCTGTGAAGGTAAAAACATAATTGCTTGTGTATATCTAATAAGTGCAGACCGTGCTCTCCTTTATTGGACAAATTAGGGGAAAAGATTAGTAGATATAAAGTTGGATTGATACTGGACTCCATTAACCTTGGGTCAAGCAGATGGATTTGTCCTGAAGGAAACCCTGTCCTTAGGAAATATTAAATAGGGTGGCTTGCAGGACAAAGCTTGAATCTTCAATATTCTTCTGGCTGAACTGCTAGCTATGAAAAACAAAGTCTTCCAGGTCAAGAACTTTAAATCACAAGTTGTCAAAAGGTTCAAAAAGGGAAGAAATGAGATCACCAAAGGTAAATCCCATGGAACAATGGGTTCTTTAGACGAAGGCCTTAACATTAAAGTTCCTTTCAAAAAAAACATTTGAAAGTTTGACTCATTCGTGACTATCCAAACCCAATATGGAAATTGGACATTGAAGCGAGACAGATTTGAATGGTAGAAGCTGAGGAGCTAGAGAGAGAAGCTAGAAAATCTAAAACTATCCACCTGAGCTGCATTATAGGTCAATATTGCTGTCAAGCAACCATATAGCAGATTTTATCCATTTGTTATGGTACAGCTTTCTAGTTGAAAGGTTGTAGTGGGCCAAAGTGATCTGTTGTACCAGGGAAGTGAGTGAAGAATGCTTAGTAATCCTGGTAATTGGAGAAGCCACACAGTGAGCTACAGGTGGTGGCAATTCAGATGAACCATTCCCTCTGGATGGAGCTGGTTGCAGAATTCAAGGTTTCCAAAGCAGGTGAGGCCAAAGGAAGGGGAAACCAGACTTGTCTATGCCAGAACAGAGCAATGAGGATTACTTTGTTCCTCAACCTCTTGGCTTTCTTTAGAAACTGACTTATTAGGGGAGTTGGAGTAAAGGCATACAGAAGACTGAAGGCCAATTGTGGAGAACAACCTCCCTGGGTGACTCCCTTGGATGTTGGATTAGGGCATACCAACTGTTGCACTTGTTCAGAAGGGACACAAACAGATTGCAGCAAGGTTAACCCCAGTCGTAGAAAATCTTTTTCTCCACCACTCGTGAGGCATTAAGACAGTTCGGCACAACTTGTCCACAATCATGCTGGAACTCCACAAAATGTGCATTGCCATTAGAAAGCAGTTGGAAAAAATTGCCCATTGCCATACTCTTGAAGGCTTCTCGGCAAAGTAGATAAGTCTGTTTCCCCTTGTTTGCTGATGTACCAGACTACCGACATTGTCTGTCGGTCTACTGTCACTGTTCCAAAGGGGAGGGTATCTTGAAATGCTTGCAATGTTAACAGCACCACACTCATATCCATCATACAGACCTGCAATTTGGCCCACATCTGGGACCAAGTGCCTTGGACTGTCTTTCCCAGATAATGCCCCCCCAATCTGAGAAGCATCCATGGTCATTATGCTTGAGGGTGAGGAAGGACAGAGGGACAGCCCAAGATTTCAGTGGGATGGAGCCACAAAGACAGGTCTTGCTTGCCAACGACTGATCAAAGACAGATGGTTTAGTAATGACCACTGGGAGGCCAGAAGTGGTCTATTATCAAATCGAAAAGACCAGTGATAGAACAGCATTAACATAGGAAATGCCATACGAGGTGTTTATTGCGAGATTCCTGTACAGTGAAAATCGGAAAATTTGCCCTTTCCTCACTGTACTGTGATCTTTAAATAGCATATATAATTAGAGAGGAGTGCAAACCCCCCCACCCCCCAAGAGCAACTTTGTTAACCGGCATTTGCAATGTAAATGCCATTCAATCTCCGGTCTTAGACATGGTGATATAGACCAGCCAGAATCCACTGAAGAATCTGCATGTGATATCTGGTCATGGAACTAAGGTAACAAAGGCTGCCACTGACCCTAGAGCCTGTAGTACGAGCCTTGCTGGCACACTTCTGCTCTGAATAATGCGATTTACTTGTGATCTGATCCTTTGGGGCCTTTCTAATGGTAGCTATGCAAATCCTGTCTAGTATAGCTCCAATGAATTCCAGATGTGTGGGTTCCAGATGAGATTTTTTGCAATTTGCGATTCCTAAGGTGGTGCAAAGATGAAAGGTGTAATCTCTTACCTTTACTAGTTGCACCTGGCAGTAGCAGTAAGGAGCCAGTCGTCAAGATATGGAAATACTCTGAATCCTAGCAGTCAGATGTGCTGCTACCACTGCCATGCATTTTGTAAACACCCTGGGGCTAGTACGAGGCCAAAGGGCAGTGCCCTGAACTGATAGTGACTAGCTCCTAGCTGGAAGCACAAGAGTCTTATGGAGAGGTTGTTCACTTTTAAGTGGTAATACGCATCCTGAAGACCTATCAAGGACATCATCTTTTTCCAAGAAAGGAAATATTGACTGTACCGAGACCATTTGGAACTTAGTTTATTGGACTGATTTGACTGATTTGTTCAATTGGCTGAGATCCAAAATGGGTCCCCAGTCCCCTGTTTTTTGGGCAGCAAAACAAACCTTTAGTAGATTCCGTATCTTCTTTGGTTTGGTGGGACTGACTGGATGACTTGAAGTTTTTGAATTTCTATGACTCCCGCTTCCCAGTGACTGGGTTGAATGTCTGGGAGTCTTGTCTTTTTTCACAGGAAGCGGAATGATGTAGCCTCCAGAAATAATCCCCTTGCACCCATTTGTCCATTGTCATTTGTAGCTAAGCATGTTGATGAAGGGGTTATCATCCAGACTGCCTCCAGAGAAGCACTGGTAGGAGTTACCCCAAGAAGAAATCTCTGCACCCCTAGTTTTATGGACCACCTCTGCCTCTAGAACAGTGTCTTCCATTATTACTTCCCCCTCTGCCCCACATGATGTCCTTGCCACACGAGTCACAGAAAGGCCTTTCGGTCTTTTTGAACCATAGCCTCCCACTTCTCTGGTTCCAACAGTAGAGTTGAGGAGTGGAGAAGCATACGCTCATCACATCTGGCTAGTGTCTCTAACGTTGGACCCAAACAAGGATGATTCGTCAAACGGAGCATTGACAAAAGAATTAAATAGCTCCACAAAGTCACAAGCGCATCCAGGGATGTCTCCTGATGGCTATGCCTACTGCTCGTTGCCACTTCAGCTGCA